>NC_062541.1:7575543-7715543 GCF_022655615.1 Tachysurus fulvidraco | reverse complement strand
TATTTTTGCAAGGACGTCGCGAGAGTTCTTGTTTTTCTTGATTGATTTTGCATGACATGCTCTTTTTGGGGGTTTTCATTTGTTACTTTTAATTTGGCAATTTCTCTTAGAATTTGTTGGCTGATTGACCACAATAAAGTCATTCTCATCCAGGTCTGATGAGTTTTCTCAGTATTTTTGTAGTAATTATAGAGTTAACAGTTAAGTTTAACTAAAACAGTCTTTAGTAACCAAAAAGTCTAAGTGTGGAGATCACCCTGCGATGTGTCGACTTGGAGACCGGCTCTGAGTTCCGACACAACGACTGACAGTTTTTCTTTCAGGTTGCTACACAATAGTACAGGTACAAACAGATAATACTTCCTTTACCTTAGGTCTTTAACCTAAGTCATAGTTTAATATAACATTTAAAAAACTCAACATTCCATCTCATTTAAGTGAATCTGAGCTTTAGGAAAAACTCAACCAGTTTGCATCAACCAGAAATAGTCCAAGCAGCCTTTGGTTATACTTATTTACCATATTTTGTTATTTACCAAAAACACCTGAGCAATAAACTTGGAAGTGATTTAAAGTAAGTTTGCTATTATTTAACTATAGAGCACCGAAGTGAACATCATGGTACACATTATCCAAGCACAACCTGTTCTGATTTCATCTGTCTGGTGCCGGAGCTGGCAGCCAAGTATGGCGCAGAAACAGCAACCTTGGGCTATTCAATTGGTGAACTCAGTCTTCAAGTAGCCTAGAGTAAAAAAAAAAAAAAAAAAAAAAATCTATAGAAACCTAAAAAATGCCATTGAAATTATTTTACCCATTTGAATGTAGTAAATAAGAATACTTTGGCATATAACAATGCACTGATGTTTTACAGTTTCAAAATATGAAAAATGTTCAAATGTATGAAAAAGCTTCCTTGGGTATCTTATAAGCAACAACATATGGGCTCATGTGTCACATATATTGCAAACCATACAATCTAAATAATGCTGGGTTGAGTCCATTGGGTAGGACTTTGGGGTGTTTGAAAATTATCTTGAGCTTTAAAAAAAAAATAAAACAAACACACCCCTGACACTCTTGAACTGATAAGTGATTTCATGCTGCCACCTGGTTAGATAATTGCAAAGAACATGTAAAGTGCACATTTACTCAAAGAAAATGTTTGTCCCCAACATTGGATATTCTCAAACCAGCTGACAATCTAGCCAGTGAGTCTGTGCTTAGAAGGTAAGCATCCTAATGAAGTGCAAGATTACAAAAAACTTTTTTGGCAAGTCATACCTTGTATTTGACTTTTTAAATTGGGAGAATCATTTACAATAACCAATGATTTAGACTAACATTTTGCAAAGGCAGGCTATAGTTGAAGGGGAAAGGGATTGCTCCCTGCTTCCTCCACTTTTTTTTTTTTTAAATTAAGAGATGGGATGAATTTCCAGATTATCCAAGTTAGATAAAGAGGATTGCATCAATTACTGTA
Organism: Tachysurus fulvidraco; assembly: GCF_022655615.1. Lineage (NCBI taxonomy): Eukaryota > Metazoa > Chordata > Actinopteri > Siluriformes > Bagridae > Tachysurus > Tachysurus fulvidraco. Next base: position 7,714,060 of record NC_062541.1, on the reverse strand, counting down.
GTTAGGAATAAGCTTAAGTCTTACAAACATTCCAATATGAAATCCACATTTTATATATATATACACACACAGACACATCCATCAGTTTGATTCTTTTAATGTTTTCCATCAAACAAACCACATGAAAGACAAATTGGTTAAATCTAGGCTGTCTTCCAACAGGAGTAAGCCAAACTAACTGAAAGCTTTACCAAACTGTACAAAGTGATCCAGATAAGGTCAAGTAAAAAGGCTTACACAAGGAGTTTTAAAAGTGAACCTTTAATACTATATATATAGAAAGAGCAATCAGTGTCCACTTCTCCTGCAAGGACGCCATTATGCCTAGAAAGAAGAAAAAGTATTAGGATTCATGTACACAATCACAAAACAATTGCTTGGTCATATCTACTGCATTCATAACTGGGCCAGAGGCTAGATTAGAAACCTTCAGCATGTCTTCTTGCAGTTAGGAATAGACAAGGCAGTTTTAATTTTAGCTTCTAGTTTGTTACAGCAAGCCAATTTAAATCAAACCCTGATACTTTAAAGGAATTAAAGTGTACCTTTCCATCAAAGCAGGTCTTGCGACATGGAGTTGGAGGCATGCACACTTCAGTGGAGCACATAAAGTAAATCTGTGAGAGAAGGAAAAAATAAAAAAAATAAGTGCACAAGTCAACAAATCAGTCTATTAAAAGAAACCTAAAAGATACTGCACCTCCTCATTGATGTATTTTTGAGTGGTCACATTCATGAATTGGAAGGCATTCACTACAAAGCGGCGCTGGTGAGGAGTCTCCATCATTTCCAGTACACGGAGGAATGAAGACTGGCCAGAGGAAAGCTCAGGGTTGGGGCATCTGCAAGGGGAAAAAAAAAAAAACCATGATAGTATAATTTGAACTTGAATTTTGTTAAATAATCACACTTGCACTCAAGACCTGCTCATTTTATTCCTCATTCACTCAAGACATTTGAATAAAATTGATCATGTCCTGCCTGAACAACTTACCCTTCATAGAGCAGAACCAAGGCATTTGTTCCAGAGCGTGTGTATGCCACACAGTAGTTTATCAACAGCGCAGCCTCAGGTTTTGGAGACTTCAGCTGCACTTCCAGGTACAATGGTTTACCCAGGAGAGCATTTAAGGGCACATGACTACTCTTAAAGAATGAAGAAAAGGTCTCATCTGAAGATAGGATGAGGAAATTAGTTAGCCAGTATATTACACCTTGCAATCTTATACATGCTTACACAAGCAATTTGTCCCATAAAAGACCATTTAAGCAATTACACATCACAAGAGAACCCATACCAGTTGCAATCCTGAGCTGAACACCATATAGTCCACCAGCCCGAACAGAGGATGGCACACTTGGGCTAACCACCATGTAACCAGCAGATGCCCTCATCATTGTTGGACTGACCTTCGAGTACCGACATTCAACCATCACCCTAAAGGATACAGAATAAAAAAAAAAAAAAGTTAACAAGCTAAACCATTTCAAAAGAGTTGGGGGGACCAAACAAAAAAAAACAAAAACATGCCTGACAAGGTGATCTCTGGTGATGACACCATACTTCAGGTTAAGTACTCTGATAGCTGTTCGCACCTCAGCCATGTAAACAGTGGTATCACCAATATTCTGAATTGGGAAAGAATAACTCAAATTGGCATTTTACAAAATAATCAGAAATTGGTATAAAAAAAAAAAAACAACAACAAACACTCACATAGGTCTTTGTCCCACATTCAGAGACACCAAACTTAAAGGTGGCAAAATCATTGGTAGCAAGGATAGGTTTACAGGGGGTCTTGGCTGCCACTTGCAAACTTGTGGGGCTCACAGGGATCATGGTGATGTTAGCGTAAATAGTAAACACAAACTGCCCATCAGCTGTACATTCTTAGAACACAAGGGAGGGAGGACATGTAAAACCAGGTAAACAACAATTGTCAGGTAATGTGGATACACACAGCCACTTACGGTCCATTGGGTAGTAACAGTAGGAAGTGGTCACATCCATGCAGCATCCTTTGTTCATGCACTCAACAGCTGTGGTGTCAGCAGGACCACAGGGCAGTCTTTGGCTAGTAGGAATGTCACAGCCTGTATGGTTGACAGATGACATTTCAATTGCATCCATACTGATGCAGCAAAACAGGTAACCTTACACATTGTGCCAATCTCCTCGACTTGTAAACTAAATTGTGCAAGAATATAAACTAGCAAGATGCGTAAAGATTAAGCCAAGTTGCCAAAAAACCAACACGACATTGACATTTGGAAGCTACAGCAAATTAGCCTGGCTAGTTACAGTACATTTGAGTACTTGATTTGAATCAAGTAAAAACCACCTACAGCCAGTACCAGCACTAGAAGCCATTTAGCAACAGCAGTATAGGCATTACTTGCTTACCTCCTCTTGTATAGTTCTCAGGCAGTCTTCGATTTGGGGTTATGGCCGGCATTGGAGCTGGTGGACAGTCAGCTTTGTTATCAGAACGAGGGACTCTGACTTTCTGAAATGCCATGTCAGTATTGACATCACAGGACACCGTAGCAATTTCAGCAGGGTCCATGTTAACATAGAGCAGTCGCAGAACATATCTGCCCTCCTGGAGACATTAATTCATGGGAAATTACACGAAATTGCTCAAGAAACCCCCCCCCCCCCCAAAAAAACTAATGCCTACCTCAATAGTGACATGACAGCTAGAGAAGCTGACACTGAGAACAGCATTCCCCTGTTCCTTTATCAGAGAGTAGCCACATACTTTAGTTGCCCCTAGAACTGGGTCTAAAGATCAGAAAAAAAAAACAAAAAAACCCATGAGCAACATACACAGCCCATAAAGGACAAGAAAGAATAAAGCCTCTTGCTTTAAATATACATACCCAAAACCGTCACTTCAGATAGAGCATTTGTGGGCATAACTACTTTAACAGTATCTTTTCCACAAAACACAGAATACTTCTGGTGCTGTCTGAGCCAGTCTTCCTGACTGGGGACTGCAGCCTGCACAGATACAGCTCCTTCAATAAAGTGTTCATCGGCTTGGAAAACATGATCAGCAATCTTGAAGCCATCCACAAAAGTTTGCACAATGAACAACTCAAAACAGCCTAATAGCAACACTAAGCTTGGTTTCACTGCCATGTTCCAACTACTCCAAGCACCATGACCTGACACTCTGCGTGTGCTGCTCTTATTTAAGCAGGCCAGGTGACTCACTCTGATTGTGTTCACCTGTCACAAATTAGGTCCAATCCCTAATTGATGAGGATGAAGCTTGAAACTCTATTTCCCATAGGCCAAACAATGTAATTCACACCTGGTTTGTTGTGCTCATATTTAGCATTGAATTTCTTTGTCATGTCACACTTCACAGTAGTGTTTAATAACTCATATGAAAGGAGACAGCAAGGGTTTTAAGATTATGTAGTTTTTCATAAGCATTAAAATATATTTTTTTGAACATTACATTATTTCTTCTTCCCAGTGCCCAACAAATTGCCTAACAGTGTTATGCAGGATCTATTGATCTATTTATCCATCCATCCATCGATCCATTCATACATTCATTCATCCTTCCATCCATCCATCCATCCATTCATCCATCCATCCATCCATCCATCCATCCATTCATCCATCCATTCATCCATCCATCCATCCATCCATCCATCTTTCCATCCATCCATCCATCCATCCATCTTTCCATCCATCCATCAATCCATCCACCCATTCATCTATCATTTCTTTGACGTTGGCGGAATACTCCGATGCACAAGGTGGCGCTGTGAAGGATTAGTCATGTTTTAAACTATCATTGTTGTATTGGGGAAATACAATAGAGGGAGATGCCGTGAACAAAGTGATTTTAGCAACATTTCATTTGACTTTTTTATGTATTTTTTTAAATAATCCTTATTAAAATTCTTCCTTCACAGAGCGTAAATCCGGTGAGTTGGTAATGTTGTTGATGTTTGTAGCTCCTTGTTGTTTAGCTGATGTTACAGTGTATAAAGATGTTCGTTCTGCAGCTGCTTTTCACTTCAACACAGTGCTCTCAGGAACACGGACTGCTTTACTAGTCCTCTGGAACACGGACTGCTTTACTAGTCCTCAGGAACACTGACTGCTTTACTAGTCCTCAGGAACACTGACTGCTTTACTAGTTCTCAGGAACACTGACTGCTTTACTAGTCCTCAGGAACACGGACTGCTTTACTAGTTCTCAGGAACACTGACTGCTTTACTAGTCCTCAGGAACACGGACTGCTTTACTAGTCCTCAGGAACACTGACTGCTTTACTAGTCCTCAGGAACACTGACTGCTTTACTAGTTCTCAGGAACACGGACTGCTTTACTAGTCCTCAGGAACACGGACTGCTTTACTAGTTCTCAGGAACACGGACTGCTTTACTAGTCCTCAGGAACACTGACTGCTTTACTAGTCCTCAGGAACACTGACTGCTTTACTAGTCCTCAGGAACACGGACTGCTTTACTAGTCCTCAGGAACACTGACTGCTTTACTAGTCCTCAGGAACACTGACTGCTTTACTAGTTCTCAGGAACACTGACTGCTTTACTAGTTCTCAGGAACACTGACTGCTTTACTAGTTCTCAGGAACACTGACTGCTTTACTAGTTCTCAGGAACACTGACTGCTTTACTAGTTCTCAGGAACACGGACTGCTTTACTAGTTCTCAGGAACACGGACTGCTTTACTAGTCCTCAGGAACACTGACTGCTTTACTAGTCCTCAGGAACACTGACTGCTTTACTAGTTCTCTGGAACACTGACTGCTTTACTAGTTCTCAGGAACACGGACTGCTTTACTAGTTCTCAGGAACACGGACTGCTTTACTAGTTCTCAGGAACACTGACTGCTTTACTAGTTCTCAGGAACACTGACTGCTTTACTAGTTCTCAGGAACACTGACTGCTTTACTAGTCCTCAGGAACACGGACTGCTTTACTAGTTCTCTGGTGGTCACAATGGTTAAGCTTAAAGTAAGGTTTTTATTTGGAACTGAAGTGTGTGTGTGTGTCTCCCTGTGTGTGTGTGTCTCCCTGTGTGTGTGTGTGTCTCCCTGTGTGTGTGTGTGTCTCCCTGTGTGTGTGTGTGTCTCCCTGTGTGTGTGTGTGTGTCTCCCTGTGTGTGTGTGTGTGTCTCCCTGTGTGTGTGTGTGTGTGTCTCCCTGTGTGTGTGTGTGTGTGTCTCCCTGTCTGTGTGTGTGTGTCTCCCTCCCTGTCTGTGTGAGTGTGTCTCCCTGTCTGTGTGTGTGTGTCTCCCTGTCTGTGTCTGTGTGTGTCTCCCTGTCTGTGTCTGTGTGTGTGTCTCCCTGTCTGTGTCTGTGTGTGTGTCTCCCTGTCTGTGTCTGTGTGTGTCTCCCTGTGTGTGTGTGTCTCCCTGTGTGTGTGTGTCTCCCTGTGTGTGTGTGTCTGTCTCCCTGTGTGTGTGTGTCTGTCTCCCTGTGTGTGTGTGTCTGTCTCCCTGTGTGTGTGTGTCTGTCTCCCTGTGTGTGTGTGTCTGTCTCCCTGTGTGTGTGTGTCTGTCTCCCTGTGTGTGTGTGTCTCCCCGTGTGTGTGTGTCCCCGTGTGTGTGTGTCTGTGTCCGTGTCCCCGTGTCCCCGTGTGTGTGTGTCTGTGTCCGTGTCCCTGTGTGTGTGTGTCTGTGTCCGTGTCCCCGTGTGTGTGTGTCTGTGTCCGTGTCCCCGTGTCCCCGTGTGTGTGTCTGTGTCCGTGTCCCCGTGTCCCCGTGTGTGTGTGTCCGTGTCCGTGTCCCCGTGTGTGGGTCTGTGTCCCCGTGTGTGTGTGTGTGTCCGTGTCCCCGTGTGTGTGGTATCTTGGTAGAACCAAATGTCCCCACAAGGGTTTTGACACTGAGATTTGTAGACTTTTAGTTACTGAGATTAAGACTAGGGTTAGAATTAGGTACTCCATTAATTAGCTGCATGAATTCTAGTAATAGTATTCATACGTGTTAGACTTAATGTGTGTGTGTGTGTGTGTGTGTGTGTGTTTTTCAGGTGAAGATGAGTGCCGAGGCGGCAGACAGGGAGGCAGTAAGTGGCAGTCGACCCACTACACCACCACAGACCTCCTGGTTCGAGTTTCTGCTTGATCCATCCTTACTTGAGCAGCACTTTAAAAAAAACTGTCCAGGTCACTATATCTTTTTTGTTTCCTTTTTATTAGCTGTGCTTACGTATATCCATGTATTTAGGTATAAAGTTATTCTCTGTATCACATCGGTTGCTTTACACAATGTCAGCCACCATCTATCTCCTCCGCTGGAAAGAGAATATGTGAAATGTGTCATGTGAATGTGTCATTTCTCACCAGATATTATTGGGCTTATGGATCATTTGTTGCAGTGGATCAGTTAGAGCACATAACTGTGGCTCAGGGCACCTGTTAGTTTATGTGCAGAGTGAAATCGACGCTTTTGGTTTGGAGCAAGGTGTAAAGTATAAATTATTAGACAATTATTTTGTACATCATATCCAACATTTATTTTGGAATATCATATTTCTGTAGTGCTACTTTTCTGTTCTGTTCAGTTTGCACCTTGTGATTCAGTTAAGCAGTTTGTATTTATAAATGATGTTACCTGCGACTCTATTTTGTAAATTCGGTTTGATTTTGAGTTGAATTACTTTTTTATTTGAACTGTTCTATACCTACAAAGTGACACCTTTAATATGTGAAGTGCTTTTTTTTCTTCTTTATTAAATACATTGTGATTTTTATTACTCTGTCATTTTATGCATTAGCAGGATTACTTTGTCTTTTTCCATGCTGCCTACAGACCCTCCTCCTGTTCAGCTGGTTATTCAGTTCCTGGAGCAAGCCTCCAAGCCTTCTGTGAACGAGCAGAACCAAGTCCAACCCCCTGCAGACAACCGGCGCAATCGCACGCTCAAACTCCTCGCTCTCAAAGTGGCAGCACATCTTCGGTGGGACCTGGATGTGCTCGAGAAAAGGTGAGGGGTCTTAAGCATGTGACAATACAAACACTTGTATACTAGCAGTTATAATGTGGAGACATATTACACAATACACTGTACAGCATAAATGCAGGAAATCCAACACAACCCAGTAAAAACACTTTCAACAGTCTGAATTTATGGGAGATTTCTTTTAATGTTTCAAGTTTAGAAAGACTAAAACATGGCTCCATAATAAGTATGTGAGCACCTTTCTAATCTGTGGGATTTTAGGGTGTGTTTTCCAAATGTAATTTTAGTCAATAAGACTAAGCAGATAAAATGGCAATCAGGGTCCATGGTGAACAGACGAAAGTGAACGGAACTGTATAAGTAGTCACCTTGAGGCCGGCAGATCCAGAACATTTGGCAAGAAATTATTGGTCTTTTATTGGTACTTTTATTCCTTATTAATGACAAATGACGTTGTGACACTAAACAGTCTAAGAAATCGGTACTATTTTCACTGCATGTCTAACAGCAAGTAGTCACCCAATGCCAATTCAGAAGCTCCTTAGTTACGCCTGTCACATCTCACTAAAACCGAAGGCTAAATATGGTTTACATTATAAGCTTGAATTTTGTGTAGCTGACTTAGAGATCTGTGGTGTTAAAGTAGCTCTGCTTGCACAACCTGGGCTTCAAGACTAAAGTGTTTTGTTTGTAAAGCTGTAACGTCATCTTCTCTTAATTCGGAGTGTATTGTGTGTCTGTCTTCAGCTTGACCATTCCTGTGCTGAACATGTTACTGAATGAGCTGCTGTGTGCCAGTAAAGTCCCTCCTGGTGTCAAACATGTAGACTTGGATCTGTCCACACTACCTCCCACTACTGCTATGGCAGTTCTAATATACAACCGCTGGTAAGTCTGTGTGTGTGTCTGTGTGTCTGTCTGTGTGTGTGTGTCTGTCTGTGTGTGTGTCTGTCTGTGTGTGTGTCTGTCTGTGTGTGTGTCTGTCTGTGTGTGTGTCTGTCTGTGTGTGTGTCTGTCTGTGTGTGTGTCTGTCTGTGTGTGTGTGTCTGTCTGTCTGTCTGTGTCTGTCTGTGTGTGTGTGTGTGTCTGTTTGTGTGTGTGTCTGTCTGTCTGTCTGTGTGTCTGTCTGTCTGTCTGTCTGTGTGTCTGTCTGTCTGTCTGTCTGTCTGTCTGTCTGTGTGTCTGTCTGTCTGTCTGTGTGTGCCTGTCTGTGTGTATGTAGGAGTTCATAAGGATCCAGCCTTATATCATACTCTGCATTATCAGTTGATCCTAGTGTGAAGGTTAAATATCTGTACCACCAAACAATATTAGATATATAAGAATGTGTACAATTGAAATGTATATTATTGTTAGACAAAGATGTTTCACTATAAAACCACATGCTGTTACTTTCATTAAAAGGGCCATGCGTACAATAGTGCTGAGCAGTTTTCCTGAGAAGCAGGCAAAGCCAGGACCCCACCAGCTAAACATGTACGTATGTTACATCTAGCTCAAATCCTTCACCTAATTGGACTGTAATGTTTTTAATCAAGGCTTTTTTTCTGACTGAGGAAAATCTAGATTTGGTGGTTTACCCTTAAACCAGACTTTCTTTCCTATTTGTGTTTTATTTGGCCAGGATGAGTCTGGTTCAGCAAGAGAAGGAACTGACTGAGAACATACTGAGTGTGGTAAGACATGAACACTTATTCTCACCGACACTTCCTCTACATCGTTCAGCAGATTATTTTGTCTAGTATGGTTTACAGGAAAGAAATTAGTTTACATTTAATTAATAGTGGTCGGTTAATTACAAAGCATGTTTTAAAAAAAAAAAGTGGAATAAAGTGGTACATAAAGTCAAACAGAATAGAAGATTAAGCTTAAGATTAATTAGATTAAGATTGTACCACAGCTCTTTTGGTATTTTCTAAGAGAGGGAATAAACTTTTCTTTCTTTTGGGAGTTCCTCCCAACACCCTTGTCTTATTAATTCTTGAAACATTTTTATAATGCTAGCATATTGTACGCTTTACCCTTTAATTTTTGCTACTACTTGATGAAGGTAATGCAGAATACAGTTGCATATCTTAATCTTTAACATTAATGAATCTTTTTTTTTTTTTTTTTTTTGCTGTACTCGACAGCTGAAGGAGCAGGCCGCAGACTCCATAAGAGTGCTGGAGGGAGCTCTGAACATTAAGAAGGATTTTTATGTCCACACTTTGCGGACTCTGGACTTGTTGGCTGCTGATGCTAGCACAACCAACGGAGAGACGGAATCATCCACGGCTGGCCTTAGGATTAGTGCTGATGAGCTCCACTGTCAGGTAGAATAGACATGTCACTTTAATACATCAGCATGCCCCCTGTATGTATGGGAGGATAAGTTCTGTTTCTGGATTTTTCTACTTCATTTTATCAGATCACTGTCAGCCAGGGTTAACTAAAACCGTGGTAAGTGAAATGGCAGAAATGCGGGGTTTACTGAAATCGGTGACTGGCAGGAACCAGGCATTTGTAAATGTCCTCATGGTATTGATAAGTTTATTGTGATTTGTCTGATTTGCAGGTGCATTATGATTTAGGAGGAATTTACTTCCAGCAAGGCTGTTCTGACCCTTCAGCCTACGTGAAGGCTCAGGAGCACTTCCGCAAAACGAGGGAATTGTTGGCAAAGGTAGACAAAATGAATACACTGTGCTTTCCATTGATTGCAGCAATGTTTGTGTAGTGTGCAGTTTTGAAACGAAAGTCGGTGATTATCCACAAACAAACCATAACCTTTCTTAAACGTACGTGTTGGTTTGCAGCTAAACCCAGATCCGCTGCACTGTCATCTAGATGAGAGGCGGCTGGCCGGCTACTGGATGGCATGTAGAACGGTGACTGGCTCTTCAGACTCCTGCGACAGCCAACTCACCCCTTATTGTCTCATCAACAACTTAATTAAGACTCACAACTATCAGGTCAGGACTAACTCTGGTCCAGTCACCATGTCATTCTTGTAACTCTTAAGAGGTGAAGCAGCTTAAGAAGTTCATAGTATGTCAATTAATTATATACAACCTCATGGAAACAATCTGCTAAATGCAAATGCTCCATAATATGTAATCTTAATGATCTTAATAAATGGCGAACAGAATCCACTTAAATCTGGAGCTACACATTAAATCATTCATTATTGAACACGATATTCACTTTGACATACTATTATAACAGAAGGCTTCACTGTCCAATGATATAGTTTCGTATTTACAAAAACAAGCTCAGTAACCCAAGTTTAATTGTGTACTTTGAATGTTTTATCTTATTTCAGATGGATTCATATGGGAATTTCTGCCGGTAGCTTAAGCAGTTGCCAGGTTCACACGATCCAGCATTAATGTGGTCAAAGCAACATAGGCCAATATATTTATATCAAGTTTCAGCAATCAGTCTGAATAGCTCAGTTGGACATGGACTATATTGTATTTGATCATTTTTTTTTTTTTTTTGTCCTGCCAACTTAAACATTTTATACCTTGAGGTATCACGAATGTGAATATAGGACGCATGTTGTGTTGTGATGTTGATCGTTTACTTCACAGTAGCAATATTGTACTTTATCTGTCATGCATTCTTCAATCGCCCAATGTTTGAGTTCAGTTTTTTTTTTGTGATCTTTGTTAATTATTTTCTATGATAGAGTTTTCTATTTTAAACAATGTATTCGTTACAGGCATTGATAGAAGCTTTCATCAAAGACAACATAACACACAACCTGCCCAACAGCTTTAGACACTCCATTCAGCTGGAGCTGCTGCACAAGGTTCAACAAGGGTGAGGCACACCAGTTATACAACATGATCCCATGTCAGCATTTCTTTTAGTGACCGATTCGGAATTATAAAACTTTTTATATCGTTGGGATTCTGATTGGTAAAAAAAAGGTGTTTGGTTTTTCTATAACAGTTGCTTTGATGCTGTTTCCACATGCAAGGCATGTGCTTGTTCTAATACACTATTGTTTGTAGAGTAGTAACTCGTTTAGAGACAATAAATGTTGGAGAAAATAAATGAATAACACGTATGTAAACAGGGACACGACGCTGGAGGAGGTGGGCTATAAGCTGTGTGTGTGTAATGCTGTACGTGACGCTCTGGAAGGTCAAGTGCTCAGTGTCCGCTTCCACCAGCTGTTGCTCAAACCCAGCAAACGCACCATCAGCTTCCTCCTGGAGGTACAGAGGAGAAAACCTATTACTGACTACCGCTTTATCTCCTTCATAATTTAAGCTTTCTAATGTCTTTCTTGAAGGTATGTACGAGGTCACTGGATAAGGAGCATACCTCGGAGATATCCAAAAGGAAAATGGCTCTTTTTCTTAAGTGAGTACTCCTATTAGGGTCTGTGTCTTACTGACATGGATTGATTGTTTTTTACTGAAATGTCATGTGGACTTACCACAAATGTTTACACAGGAATCTTTGTGAGAGGTTAGAGGAGGTTCCTCTGGCCTACATGGTTTCGTCCCATAAGCTCTTCATGGAGCTGCTTTCAGATGAGGAAAAGAAAACCCTGCTGGATCAGATGAGGAGACGATCTGCTACAGTCAACCTCAGCGCCAAGCCGCTGCCCTCTTTCTATGACATCCCAGGTATGTTAGGTGCTGGGGCCTACGGTCGATTTTATGTTATGATAAAAGTGATCGTTATTCACAGAGCATTATGTATATTTATTTACTTATTTGTACCAATTCGTAGCCTCTGCTAGTGTGAATATTGGTCAGCTGGAGCAGCAGCTCATTCTCTCACTGGATGCACGTCAGATCAGACAGATCCTCATCGAGCTCCATGGCATGGCCGAACGCTCCTTCTGGAGAGTAAATGGCAAGGTCAGAAGTATAAAAGTTTACATTGTGTTCGTGGGACATTTCACCATAAAATACCTGCAACCATTCATTTGATAATTGTTGGTTTAGCCTCTATCGATGTTGATAAATGCTGCTGCATTGGTTCTACTTGGTTTTCTACTTTGTCTCTAGTGGGAAGTTCCTACAGACTACATAAATGTCATCCTCGCCATTAAGGATAACCTCACACGGGACCTCCTGTACATTCTTATGGCCAAAGGACTTCACTGTGTCAATATAAAGGTTTGAAATTTATCATTGTGTCATTAGTATCAGAAATCAGGACTTTATGCAAAGCTGTATTTTAAATGTAAGACTTTACAGATGTATGCTGATCTCTAACATCAGTAAAAAAATCATGGTTTTCTGAAATTATTATGGTAAGTATGATGTCATGTGTACACGGAGAATGCATTTGTTGCAGGACTTTGTTCATGCTCGGCAGCTCTTCTCAGCTTGCCTGGAGCTGGTGACTGAATTCTCACCTAAGCTGCGGCAGGTCATGTTGAACGAGATGCTGCTGCTAGAGGTGCGAGCACACGAGGCCGAGGGCGGGATGGAAAGACCCCCTCCAGACCTGGTGAGCAGGGTCCGAGGCTACCTCGAGATGAGAATCCACGGTAAGAGAAACATAATTATATCTTAATATCTCATGTTAGTGCACTTCATAGAAGTTACAATAACGTAGTGGTACGTGATGGCACTTTGTTGTTATTTCTTTCAGATATTCCGCTCAGACAGGTCATCGGGGAAGAGTGTGTGGCATTCATGTTAAACTGGAGAGAGAATGAATATCTCACGTTACAGGTGCCTCAGTCGTTGGTGAACAGCAACCCATACATTAGGGTGAGAATATAATGGTGCTGTTTTATCTGCTTAGTTATTTGGAGGAAAATGGCTTCCTATTTGTTTGCTTGTAATATCATTTATTTCAAATTTGCATTTTTAACACTAACTATCTACATCAATCATTAAAGTCTGATTTTAAGATGCTAATATCTAAAATGATTGGTCAACTTATCAGTGTTGTTACTAAGCATGGCATTTCTGGATTGGACATTTTTTGTGTGTGTAGCTGGGGCAGCTTCTAGCCTCTACCTGTAAAGAGCTCCCAGGTCCTAAAGAGAGTCGGCGGACTGCTAAAGAACTGTGGGAGGTGGTTGTGCAAATCTGCAGCGTGTCCAGTCAGCACAAACGGACCAGCGACGGACGAGTCAGCCTCATCAAACAGAGAGATTCCTCACTCGGCATACTGACCAGGTGAGGCATACAGTCAGCAAGACCTGGTTAAGTAGGCGCTCCCATTCTGGTGTTTTATGCAACATTTTATGCATCATACTGTGTTACATGGTCAGCTGACTGGATAAATGCACGAATTAGCAGGTTTACGGAAAAAAAGAAATGCAAGTGGAAGTGTTTCTGTTCAGTTGTAAAACTGTTTAAGTAATGTTGAATCTTTCTTTTTTCTCTCTCTTCCTATTGCATTTGCTTGCTCTCAGGAGTAAATTCATCACATTTGTCAAAAAACTGCGGGTGAGTTCGTATATTATCCTATTCTAACGCTTTCAAAAATGTTGTTTATTTTTTTAAGAAATGTAACACTACTAATTATCATGGTTTCCTACAGGAGCCTTTGGTCCTGACCACACTCATCTCTTTATTTGTGAGACTGCACAGTATTGTAAGGGTAAGTATAAACACCTGAATTTTTTTATATAAATGTCCAGTTCACCTTAATATAAACTGTATTGTAATGATTTTTTCTTATTTAAAGGATGACCTTGTGAATGAAGTGACTGCAGAACACCTGTCCATATGGCCTTCCTCCCTGGCAAAGTAAGAGTCCTACGCCTGCTGACCTTTTTCTATATATTTGAAAAGAGCTATGCAGAATGAAGATCTGTTTAAGAGCATTAGGTGCAGTAAGAGTCAGGATGGTGTATTCTAATCAAAGAAGCATGCCTGGCTGATGATATTGTGACGCACGTCTTCCAGTATACAGTCTGTTGATGTGGAGGCTGTAGCAGTAACCGTGAAGGAGCTTGTAACCTACGCTCTCATCCTCAACCCCAACAACCAGGCCTGGCTCATCACCCAAGCCGACATATACTTTGGCAAGTGTCGCTGTATAAAATCACTTGGGATCTCTGCCTATTAATATTTATAATACTGTATAAAATACTAGTCTTTTTTTGTTCTCTCTGAGCAGTGACGAACCAGTACTCTGCTGCCATGCACTACTACCTACAGGCGGGTATGGTGTGCTCGGATTTCTTCACCAAACCCGTCCCTCCCGACGTCTACACTGACCAGGTACAACCAGATGCTATTACAGTTCATCATTACACAGTTTGTTTTTTTTTTAGCTTGGTTTTAACAGAGACCTCTGATGTCAAGGACTTCCTCAGATTATGCAATGTGGTATGCTGTTACAGGACGATAATCAACACTGAGTGTGTGATTGTGCCCTGTGTAATGAGCTCAGAGATCCCCATACCACCTGAATGTTGATCATTTTCCTGCAACAGCATGTAACAGTGTTTTATTCCTCTTAAACCATTACTGATTACTTTTTCCTTTCCCATTTTTCTCTGCAATTTGGTCACCAGATTGGAACTCGTCATATTTTTATCCGTTTATAGTTGTGGAACATCCCCAAAGCAAGTTATTGTTATCACTTGTCTTCCTTTGGTAGCCTTTATTTTTACATTTTCAAAATTGGTCACAACTGAGAAGTGCAATATAAAAGAATGTGTTTTGCAGCTGGATTTCTGTCACAATTCTAGCTGTTAGGATTTTAGAGGGTCTTTATTTTGTTTTTGTTTTTTTACACTCTGCAATGTTTTAACAGGTTCTGAAGAGAATGATCAAGTGTTGTTCCTTGCTAAACTGTCATACTCAGGTAAGGCAGCACACACTGTGGTACTCGGTTAAAGATTTTTAAAAGCCGGAAATGATGTAACGATGCAGTCGGTTCCTTAGGTCGCGGTTCTCTGCCAGTTTCTGAGGGAAGTCGACTATATGACTGCATTCAAAGCTCTCCAGGAACAAAACAGGTATAAAGCCAAACATTAGTTTTGTACTGTTAGATTATTCATGCAGTATACAATCCAAATATATGGATAATATACTTTATATATAATTTATTTGTTGCTTTTTTTTACTTAAGCCACGATTCCATGGATTCATTTTACGATTACATCTGGGACGTGACCATCCTGGAGTATTTGACCCGTATCCTTTCAGAAACTTGTCCTTGTGTTTAGCCGCTATGTGAGGACCAAATCACTGTAAAATCATTTTATTAAAAAAATTAAGTGTATTAAAGTGAAATCTGTTGCTTAATAAGTTAAAGTAATACAAAAATAATCAGAAGTCAATGTCCAGGCAAAAACCAATGTTTCTCTCTTAATGAATTACTTCAGTCTTAACTCGAACATTACAGATATTCATCACAAACGGGGTGAGACTGAAAGAAGACAAGTTGCTGTGAGTATCATAAATTCATTTCACAATCTTTCCCCCCCTGCAAAACAGGGCTGTTTTATTAAATCTGACTATTTTAGTTTGAGCATACTCTAGACTTCATATCATAAACTGCTTCTGTAGCAATTTTAATTGATTGCATAAAATACTTATTTTTGCTTTATAAATTCATAATATATGATACAGATCTACTGAGCACAAGTTAAACTGATATCAATTCAAACAGATCAAAGCTATCGGACAGACGGAGCTCAACTCCAGCAACCCGGAGGAGGTTTTGCAGCTCGCTGCTCAGAAGAGAAAGAAGAAATTCCTTCAGGCCATGGCAAAACTTTACTTTTAAAGTAAATTCACAGAGAAAAAAAAACAACAACAACCAAAAACAATTATGTACATTATTTTTTTGAAACAACAAAAATAAATACATTCATTTATTCCAGTATTCTGTAGATTTCCTTTACACATATATACACACACACACTTGATCTATGATCAAAATATATCCATATTCACACACACTTATTTAAAAAAATTAATTACATCAAGAACTTTGTTACCAGATGCTGTTTAACCTTCTGCTAATTTGGACTTTGGGGTAAGAATCATAAATAATTTTCAATAGCATTAGTCATGCTGAAATAGATTCATTCTGTACAATACTGCACGTATGACTGACAGAAATAATAATAATAATATTCACAGGTATCCAATCAAACTTAAACATAATATTTTTAACCATTTGAAACGGTTCTTTTACAGTACCATTTACAGGTCATTTTTAGTTACATAGCATGGAATATTGCACATTATATGTGGATATAAACAGCGGTAATGAACCAGCGTTAGATTTAGAGCCAAAATCTTCCAGGGTCACGTTGTTTACAAATATATGTGAGTTATGCTTCATAAGTAATAAAACATCTATTTACAAATCATACTGAACAGTGATAGTAATAAAATCCCTGAGGACATGCTTTGCTGAGGCTCTTTTTTCTTTCAGATTTGAAATTAGACGAAATGCAGTTCATGGAATTTTTTTTTTTAACTTTTCTTTTTAAATATCAACCTTCCTATTCACATTATACAATATATTAATCTCCCAGCTGCTCTGTAAATGAAGCCTTGTACAGTAGCTTTAAGCTGTAGGGAAGAGAGAAGCATTGGGTCTGCATACTGCAGCACTGATCCCTCAGTGTGTGCTGGGTTTCTCGGCACTGCTCGGTGGTGTAGGGGGAAAGACGCCGCTTGTGGAAATAGTGTGTTTTTGCTGGGCTTCGTTCTATTAAAAACAAAAGTGCATTGTTACAATAAATGTCTCAATTGTGTTATATAAACAGGGTGATATGAATGGAAGCTGATGAGTAGAATTTTGTAGCTTTTAAACTTTTTCTTATCTAAATATTTAAAAAGTAAAACTACTTTTTTGGTATTAAATAAAGTTTTTTTTTATTTTATAAGCAACATGACTGTCATCACTTAAAGCCATATATATATATATATATATATATATATATATATATATATATATATATATATATATATATATATATATATATATATATATATATACACATATATACACATACACACATACATACACACACACACACGGAATTGTCTTAAATGACAATTTTATAAATTAACATGAAATAAATCACCACCATTACGTTTCTAGTTATACACAAGCAGAATGAAATTCTTCTCTTACCCCAGGGTTAAAGTACAAACCTACTGCTAAAATAACCAGTTTGTCTATTTTCCCCTGTAACTCACCAGCATGGACAGGTAGCTGATGTGGGTCTGAATGTTGTGTCGGTCCTCACAAGACACTTTAGCAAAATCTTTAAGCTTTGGGCTCTCATAACCCATCATGGTCTCTATAAAAGGAGCCATCCAGTTCACACAGCTCTTTACTGCCTCCCAGCTCAAACCTGCACCAAGAAGAAAAAGGGCAGGGGAAAAAAAAAAAAAAAAAAAGGTATAAAGTAACTCTAATTACTTTTCTATAAATACATGTCATGTATTACTGTGAACATTCTGTGCGACACAAAAGTGAAACATGGGAAAGGAAGTCCGAAGGCAAAACGATCGTGTACTACAGAAACTGTAATGGGAGTCTTATTTATACAACAGAAAGTGTTTGGATCAGTTTGACTTTTTTGAAACAGATTATGGTTTCATAGGGAAAAACCCTGTGGGGTTGATATGTTGAGTACCACCTAAGCTTCAGTTTATGCAACTCTGGAAATTCCACCGATTAAAAAAATAATAATAAAAAAGAAAGCACTTGAAATCTATTTGTTTTTACCTGAGACTGTCTGCACAACTTCAAAAGATATGAAGTGGCAAAAGGCAGCTGCAGCCAGCACCCCGTATTTAAACTCCAGTGAGTGGATATCTAGGATGCACAAATCTAAAAGCTGAGAGAAAAGCAACAGTTATATAAATTGTTATAAATGTTAAAGAATGAAGTAAACACGCCGTCTTCCAAGTGCTCTGTTCATACCTGTGTAATCTGTATGTACGTCTCTTGAGAAAACTGTGGCACGAGCAGATTAGTGAAATCGTACACCGAGGCCATCTGTATGTAAAGCTTCATCCACGAAACGACAGTTTCGGGATACAAGTCCCAGTTTAATGCCTGTTCAAGACGTGAACATGAAATGCATAAATTTGACAGGACACTTTTCACAGAAATCCAGTATTGTTATTGTACAAATAGGCTGATGAACGAGAATAAGCTCAGCACACATACTTTTAACATGATAAGCTCCATCTGTAGTATCTCCGCTTCGAGACATGCACCGTCTGTGACGTAGGCCAACTCCTTGAGTTTGGGTGGATAAATTTCCTGAAAGAACATGCATTGTTTAGACTTTATTCCTCTCCTTAAAACAGAGAGAACTTATCATGTTACGTATTCTCTGGCATGGTCTTTACCTCGATTTTGGAAGCGATGAAGAGCGCAGTGATGCCGATGAGCTGAAGCCGCTCCTTTTCCGTGTTGTCTTGGGTAAGCATGAACCGGTCAAAGAAGTCCTGTGCGAGGTAGAATGTCTGTCTGTGAAGCAGATAAGCCTCACATACCTAAAGGGAGGCAAAAATTGCACGTCATTGTATGTGGCATGTACACAAGTGCGCGGTGATGTAATTTTCAACCCTGGTCTAATAAACTGCTTTAACAGACTCAGATAGCTTGTTATGTATATACACACATATATAGCATGAGGGACCAGCCCCGTAAAAACAAAATAGAACAGGATATAGAAGAATAGAACAGGAGGTTGGGGTCAGAGTGCAGAGGCAGCTATGATACAGCACCCCTGGAGCAGGGAGGGTTGTGGGCCTTGCTCAAGGGCCTAGCAGTGACCGCTTGGCCCTTGAGCTGGGCCTTGAACCCCGATCCTCCGATCAACATCATTTATTTATGAGAAAGAAATGCAAGTCCAGAACTGCCAATGGAAACTGAAGGCTCAACAAAATATGTGAAATATTTATAGTATGTTTACCTCCATAAGCCAGTCGAGTAGAACTGCTCTCATCTTGGGCTGGAGCCTCGGATGCCTCTCCAAACAGGTATTACTGTGCTTATACTTAATCTCCTTGCTCAACATCTTAACCCACACATCCTCTGAACTTCCCCAGCTACAAGAGCAAAAGAAAGAAAATTAACTGTTAGAGCAAATGCACAAAATACAGCAATAAAGATTTATTTATTTATTTTATGTGCATTTTTATTGACCACATTTTTAAACTGTATCTGGTTGAACCGTATCTCTGTTCTGGTTTTCTAGCCTACAGCTGACTTGTGATTGGAGAAATTTGGTTGAATGATCATTAAAGAAAGATTAACAGCATGCTGCAACCGCAAAAAAATAAAAAAATAAAAAAAATTTAGAGGTTAATAAGCCTATTATCATGCACTTATGTAATCAAACTTTGGGTCTTGATAAGCTTTCTGGAGCGTTTGCATGCAAATTACACACAACTGTTCTTCAAACCGTTTTAATCATCTCGACAGTTTAGGCAGTTTGTCATGGTGACATCACAGCAGATCACTTTAGTCTAAAGTCAACCAACAAGAACATTAGTTCTGTCTAGACTGAGACATGGTTTGAGACTCGGATTGTGACACTTTCTACCCACACCGGTGTCATATCCATGATGTAAACCAAGATGTAGTGTAAGGGCTGACCTGAGTCGGGGAAAAGGAGATGGTCTAGAACAGTGAAACAAGCCTGGCTGATCAAATGTATCTTGATTTCCATCCATAGGGGTTTCAATTATGACTTCACCATTGCATGTTCCCTCTTGAGCCCACTTGAGGTTCTGTAATGATAAAGAGATAGATAAGAGTAACGATCAAAATGTAGAAAATATGAAGCACATAAAAAAAAAAAAAATCAATTCAATTCAATTCTAGAGCACTTTTAACAATTTCCCATTGTCACAAAGCAGCTTTACAGAGGTATGGAAACAGAAGAGAGAGAAAAATAAATAAATAGAGAATAATAATAATAATAATTATAGGAAATAAGGGATGAAAAAATATATATACAGTTAAAAAGTTTCAAATTAATTTTAAAAAGATTAACTTAAAATTTATGATACTATATATCAATCCCTAATTTGCAAGCCGAAGGTGACGGCGGCAAGGAAAATCTCCCTGAGATGATTTGAGGAAGAATCCTTGAGAGGAACCAGGCTCAGAAGGGAACCCATCCTCATTTGGGAGACACTCTAAAGTAAATAGTGTAAATGTAAGTAATGTCCTTATAATAGTGATTAAAATAGAGCTCCTGAGGAACCAACGGGTCACTGTAAACTCGGAATTCAGCGCAGATCCGATTGCTGATAAAGACCAGACCAGACAACTGACTGACAACATTGGTTCAAAAGGAGGCACGACAGTCTCTGAGCGGCTTCATACACAACAATCCCATAAGACACTGGCTGACCATGCAGATCAATCCCTGGCAAGGTGACCACCAGGCGACAAATAACAAATAACTAACCAGATTGTCTGATCACAGTTGTGGTTTTATTCCAAATTGAGATTTTGGAACATACCTGAGTTTCACCATTTATCATTTTGGTCAGGGCTTTCTTCCTGTTGCATTGCTGTAAACACGAATAAGTTGTTTAAGAGCAACAATCAATAACTCAATATAACTAAAGTAAATTAAAGTATTAAACAGTGTACAAACCTCCTTTTTACTTTTTGCTCTCTTATCTTGTCTCTTGTGGGTGGCTCCATTTTTGTTTCTAGCTTGAAGGCGTCTACTACAAAGCAGGAAGGTGGAGAGATTCAGACACACATACTGTAGCATATTACACAGCATTAACAAGCTTTACAAGCCTTTTCTTACCTCCGTCTGGGCATTATGCTGTATATCAGGGTGTAATGATGTTGATTCTGGGGTTGCTGAAAGAAAGAAAGAGTGAAAAACATTCATTTTAATCCAAACTCAGACTAATAAAGTTCATTAGCTGGATGAAGTCAAGTTAGCTTTAGGGAACAATAGCAAGAGACACATTAGCATCTAAACTTAACATTTACACTTTTGTAATGAAATAACCCACATTATTAGTGAGTTGTGCGATATGTGAACATCTTCGTGGTATTTTCTGACCACTTTAAAGTGAGTATGAGAAATAGTTTAGTAATTTATTTTGCTGTTTTGAAAGTTAGTACGCGCCAAAATGAAGCCGGTGGCGCAAATAAAGCGGGACCACAGGAAGCGGTTTATATTATTAAATATACATTAAATATACAAACGTGCTCCATAGGAGATCTAAAGTATGGCTGTAAAAATGCATTAAAAAACACTTTAAGTGCTTATTTATTATAAGTATGCATTAGTTTCCCACCGCCTATTCATATCGTCCCTCCAAATCTTCAGCAGGCTTATTTAGCTGCATTACTTTCACGATTTAAACTTTAAACCAACTTTTTTTTTTTCTTATTTAACATTATGGTTATTCACACATATATAAAAATAAATGTGCATGTTTTTATTTTGCAATCCGGGCACAAAAACACTACAATATTAGTTCCGAATTGTAGCTCGTTAGCTTAGTAGCTAAATTAGCATGTTCGTGCTAAATACTGATACGAAACCTTTTACATTCTCAGCAAACACGCGTTTAAAGACATTTAGCAGAAATATAAAGTGTAAATATTTTATAGTGTTAGCTTGATGGTGCATAATTAGACTTCCTACCTTTTGGTGCAGTTTGACGTGTAGTGAACAACTCGCGCCGGCGCCAAGACTTTATATACAGGGAGGCACTTTGTCTCTACTGCGCATGCGCATGTCCGGTCCCGCGACAATATTTACATTTTATCAGGCCCACGCGCACACATGAGACCACGTGACTAAGCGTTCTGGTTTACAGCATGCGTTAAGTGATAACTTGTTCTGACTTAAATTCTTCAGACAAATTCTAACATCATTATTTACACAACACTCCTTTAAACAATGCGAAAGTTTTTGAATTTTTTTATCTCATATATTCGACATCCGATCAAATACAAAATACAACTATAATATTAACTATAACTATACTATACTGTAATAAAAACGTAAATATATATTCACGTACGCGTTGCTAAAACTTATCTGCTGTCGTTTCCGTATTAGGAGGAGTTAAAGTAACAGAGAACACGTGGGTGAGGTTTTCAGTGCACGAGCCAATGATTAGAGAACAAGAGGCGTGGTTTTGATCTGCTTTGACCAATGAAATTGCGATACGCTATGGACACGTGCTTTTTGTGGGGAATGTAAACAAACACTGGAGTCATTCGAGCTCCATGTGGAAGAAGTTAGCGATAGAAAACATGGAAATGAGGCCAAAAACAGATTTTATTTTATCGTAATGTCGACCCCCCCCCCTTTTTTTTCTTGGTTCTTTCCACAAGCCACCAGACTCCTTAATAACTGAACTGAGCTGTTCTGAGCACAACACACCACACGCACTGTATGGACTGCACAGACCTACACCAAATACACACACTTCCAGTATACATCCATAAAACTGTTTATGCTGTTTTGCACACTGTTTTTGCTCTTCGCACATGCTGTCTCACATTTCGGTCGTTTGCTGTTTTGCACAATCCTTTACAAAACCTCATGTAACTGCTGCTATAACACTGTTAATTCCAGTATTACTGCACACGCAATATTGTTTAAACATACAGTATATACACCGGTCTGCGCTGTTTCTATTTATTGTCTTTTTCTGTATTGTCTTGTAGTTTTTGTTTGCACTGTCTTTTGTCCTGCATTGTCTTGTCTGAGCAAGAGTTTGTCTTGTTCTGCACCGTTTGCACCAGGTTGCACCACAGTTGCACTTTATGTGGCTAGGACTAACTTACTAAGTCCTTAGCCCTGTCATTGTTTTATGTAGCACCCTGGTACTGCAACAGCTATATATGTTTGATATGACAATAAAGTCTCTCTCTCTCTCTCTCTCTCTCTCTCTCTCTCTCTCTCTCTCTCTCTCTCTCTCTCTCTCTGCGCAGGTGTGAGTGAGTGGGCGGAGCGTCGTGTGAGTTGTATAGGCGATTTGTATACATGATTGTAAAAGATAACGCTGAATTTCCGCATACACGTCGTCCCAAACTTGTATGTTGCCACCATACAAGTTTGTATGGTGACAACATACAACATGATGAGGTTGCATCAACTTCATTGTAACTTTTAAGCATTAAATCCTCTAAATACAAGGTTTTATATATATATATATATATATATATATATATATATATATATATATATATATATATATATATATATATATATATTGTTTGAAAGCTTAGACTCTCATGATTCCATTAATCCCACACACAAAGCATAATATTATTTATAGCAGTCATAAAAATCTAATCAAGTTGGTAGTCACCTGAACTAGGCGGCGCTAGTTCGATTTCTTTACTTACATATAAATTCTTCACTGGGGTAATATTTTCCAAAACAAATAATTTTCATATATCCCCAAGAGTCAAACGAAATGTAATATACAAGCCTTTTAATACAAAACGCTTTGCTCGCCTCACAATAATTACGTTTCTGACCGAAAACTGTAAACAGTAGTTCACTTCCGTCCATTCTTTCGCCTCTCACTTCTCATTGGAGGCTTATAAAACTACACTTTTGTGCCAATCGGTGCCCGTGGTGCAGAGATACGCAGCTACGGGACCGGTACAGCTCTATAGCCAATAAGGAGAAGATTCCAACGAGATGCAACATGACACATGGTAGGAGAGGGTTGCCTGGTAGGGGTGTGAGAAGAGCTTTTATTGCGCAATTCTCGAACTTTTCTCACTCTCGCCTCAGGGTGTCAGGTTTCAGGCCTGTTTTTCACATTAGGTGTCTAGGCAGAGGGGTTCCCTATGTTATAGGCCTTTCAATTTCAGCATGCAGTCTTTTTATACAAAGTTACACAGTAAACAAATAAACAAGCAAAACATAAACCAACAGACATGTCTGTAGAAAAACATTCATATAAAATCCATTTTTGAGTCTTTTGACTTCAAACTTTTTCTGGTGAAAACTAAGACATGTGACCCTGAGTTATGTGCTATGAGTGGCTATGACCCAACATGTTTTACAGCAATGTATTTAATCGGTTTGTCAGGTAAACGACTATGACGGAAATAAAAACCCTCCATTCTAGCCTCTGTAACTCTGTGTCAGTAAGGTCTAGAATCACCCTGACACTTGCATCAGAAACTAGAGATTGTCTTCTTTCCAATGAAATCAGGCACACAGTGTCAAAGTATGTGCGAGCTGTGCCACTTTTTAGGTGGGTATGTCATGTAGGCGAAAATCATGAAAATAGGGGGCGACCACATAACTGGTTAAAAGGAGGACGTAGCTGAAAGTGAAGAATATGATAGTGAAAGTGAGATGACTGTCTCCAGTGTCTCTTTATCACAGGCAGAGTGTTTGGGCAGTTATAATGCAGAGGACATTAAAAGGTTTTTAAGGTCAACCAAGAACAGAAGAGGAGTCAGGTCACTGAATATTTTCCTGACCTAAATCAATTCATTAAGAAGGCAAAGTGTCTAATGCCAGAGGGTTGTTTTACAAACAAGGAAGTGTTCTGACTGAAGAAAATTGTGAGGAGACTCATTACTGAAATGAACAATGAAAAAGGTAAGGGAGGGTAAAGGTAAAGTTTAGATGATATTTAACCCTTGTCTCACTCATAATGAGCGAAGTCCAGATAGCCACCTTAAATCTAAATGGAGATAGGGATTGTAAAAAAGAGCAGAGCTATATGAGGTACTTTTACAGAAGAAAGCAGATATTGTATTCCTGCAGTATTCCTGAAATTGAAAGCGGTTGTTGATGTGCACAATTTTGTTTTTATTTGTGTATGTGCGCCAACACCTGCATTTGAAAGATTAGTTTTTTTAATAAACTTTGCGAAACTATACAAGGTGGTAGTGGAGAGGAGTATCTGTTTGTTTGGTTTTTGATTGTTTTTCGGGGTGTGTGGGTACGCAGCGAGGTTATAGATTCTATGTCCTCAAACACCATCTAAATATTTGCAAAAAGTGTTTTATCACTCTAATGGCTTTTTCGGACCATTGCATGGTACAATGTGTTTTTATTTTGAGTTTGGTCAAACCAAAAAGCACATATTGGCACTTTAACTCTGCATTGCTAGATGATAATATATTTCTAGAATAGGTTTTTCTGGGATATTTCAGGTCGACAAGAGACTCCTTTAGAACTGTTGGGATATGGCAAGATATAAATTAGACAACTCGGTCAACAATACACTCTTAGTGTCACTAAGGAGCTAATAAGGTCTATGAAAGTCTTAGAAGCTGAAATATCCCAGTTGAAAGAGCTAGTGAAGGCAATGGGAAAGGAAGCATTTGCAGAACAGCTATCTGCAAAAAAGTGTCAGTGGTTGTAGATGCTTGAAGTGCCAGAGGAAGCCAATGCAGGCCTCAAAGGTGCAGTGAGCATGGGCAAACTTCGAAAGGCAGTAGGGACATGTCTCAAACTAAAAGCAGGAAATCTTTCCTGAGACAGATCCAAACTAACAGGGTTTGTGTTTTAGCAAATACTCAAAGATTGGATATCAAGCATCCAGCAATCTTGTGTGCCTTGTGGAATATTTAATATATTTAACGGGGTTGAATGTCTTGTGGGAAACGAAAATGTTCATTATTCATAATGTATAATGGATGACTCAAGGATGTTTGAAGCATGATATAAATAGATTTGCACATTAATTTGCAATTAAGATTTTATCAGTATCTGTATGATTATATTTCATGGTAAAGTGTTGGGCAAAATTTCTGTCTTCTGATTACACATGGTTAATTAATATTCTAAGGACATGAATAATTTAAATATATTTTACCTTTTCATACATAATTTTAAATGTAGTATCAATGGGACACAAATGTTACCTCAATTATGAAATCACCATTTTGTTATTTTATTAAGTAAAACTTTTATACATTTTCTAGGCAAGCGATTAGTGACTGTAACACAGTAGTTGTCCATAACTGACCTGCTATTATTTGTCTGGGGCACAAACCTAATCAATAACACTAACATAACTCCTGAAATGCCACAATTGAAAAATTTGGTTTAATAAGAAATTAGCCAACTGCATTCATACATCAGCAAGTGCATTCATGATGTGACCATCTCCAAGATGCTGCATTACCATACGCTGCAAACATAATCTGTGGATGACCGCAAAAGTGTTTGCACTGCTCGCATACGCCCAGAGAATCCACAGCCACTTTCTGGACAGCAGAGACACCCGGCACATGTTTGAGGGTAGCCAGGTTTTCACGAACTACAGGACAACTTTACCAGATGCACTGAATGACTTCTATGCTCGGTTTGAGGCGCAGAAAAACATGGAAGACTATCCTTTCCCCCAATTTCCAGGTACTCTGTCTAGACTTAAGTTCAGCATTCAACACAATCATCCCTCAACAACTGACTGAGAAGCTGAGTCTGATAGGACTGAACACCTCCCTCTGCAACTGGATCCTGGACTTCCTGACTGGTAGACCTCAGTCAGTCCGGTTTGGGTACAGCATCCCGAGCACCACAGCACTGAGCACTGGGCCCACACAGGGCTGTGTGCTCAGTCCCCTTCTGTTCACTCTGCTAGCTCATGACTGTGTAGCAATGCACAGCTTGAACCACATAATCAAGTTTGCCGACGCCATGACTGTGGTGGGTCACATCAGCAAGAACAATGAGCCAGCATACATAGAAGACAATAGTTCACATTCTACAGTATTCTACAATAGTTACAATAGTTCACATTCTACAGAGGGACCATTGAGAGCATCCTGAGCACTGAGCATCCTTGTTTCTGTTTTATCTCAGTTGCTTTGTTCATCCCTAGTGTTTCTAGCTATTTGTTATTTTTCCCTAATAAACGCCCTTTTATGTTATCTGGATCTGAGTCTGGATTTGATGAGAATAGACATCTTGTTGCCCTGACACAACTGCTGTTTTTGCACACCACATTGCTGTTTTTCACAGTAAATTTCCACAAGTTGCACATGTTGCACTTTATGTGGTTGGGACTTAAGTTCTTGGATCTGTGTTGTTTTATGTAGCACCATGGTCCTAGAGAAATGTTGTTTCATATCACTGTGTACTGTGTCAGCTCTATGAATTGACATATTTAATACACATATAATATTACACATATTTAATTAATACATAGAAAGTTTTTCCTATTGTTTTTAGGGAATAGAGAGTATGGTGACAAACATGTGGAAAGTACATGCTTCTTAGGAAGTTGAGAAATAGAGGAAATAAGAGGATAAAAAGTGGAAGCAAAACAGTTGATGTTACAGCGATATAGACTAGTCTATTAAATATAGCAGATGTAAGTAATTCAGCTTGCAATTTGGTAAGTATGCAGCAATAACTAAATATGAATTAGTACATATCGTTAATACTTTCTTGATAAAAAATAATTTATTTTGCTGGTCATTTAATGTGAATTATAAATGGTTTATGTTTTGAGCTAAAGCCTTAGCAAATATGCTACTTCTGAATGCATGTGATGTTATAGTGGTTTGACAAGTTTTAGAGATCTCTGAGTAATGAATAATACATGTAGCTAGATAACAGCATAATATTTATACAAGTTAATTTTTAGAAAATAAAGAACCTGTGGCTACTGTCCAGTTTGTATACCCATGAAATCATTTGAACCTGTTGTTGTCCGACAGAATCTCTCTCTCTCTCTCTCTCTCTCTCTCTCTCTCTCTCTCTCTCTCTCTCTCTCTCTCTCTCTCTCTCTCTCTCTTCATGTATATATATTTTTAATTGAATTAAAATGTATTTATTTATTTATTTTTGACTTTTTTTATATGTGTACCTATGGACAAGCTGCCACTGCTATTACTATAACTATTTCTGTTACTACTATTATGTTAGTAAGAATCATCATCATCATCATCATTGTCAGCATTAGCATATTTACAACAATAATATCATTTTATCCTAAGAATCTAGAATAGGTCTCAGGTGATTTTAGATCTATTTCTGAACAATTTAACAGCACAGAAGCACAATAGTGCCCTCTAGCGTGCTATGGATACAACTGAGCACTTCACATGTAATTACAGTTTGTTACAACAGATCTTCACAAAATGAATGTTTTTTTTTTACAGCTTATTAATGATGAGATAATGCCTCCTAAAGAGACAAGTACTTGTCCTTTAAAATTTTTTTTACCTGTTTATTTTTTTTTTGCCATAATGGTTCAAGCAGATAAATAATTCGCTCACATTAGGCTCATTTCCCATCAGACCCATCAGTTATAGATACTTGTATCATTCTGATATTATGATTTTGTACAGTTACATATAAAACAGCAAGGTCTTCGGGTATGAGTGTTACTCAAGATGCATAATAATAATAATAATAATAATAATAATAATAATAATAATAATAATAATAATAAGTTTTTATACACCTGCACCATAACTATTTTAATACTGAATATTATACTAGGCATTGCTGTTTAAGGTTTGACAGTGATACATCATGACCGACCCTGTGCACTGACCCCGACTTCCTAAGATGGGATATGTGAAGTATTTCTCTGTGCTGTTATATATGTGACAAAAAAAGAGCATTATAGATGTTATGGCAATTCCTGCAGATACCTTGTTACCACTTTCTAGCACTGGTGAGAGTTTTAAAAGGAATGTACGAGTATTAATATATCTTACCTGTATTTGAAGAACTATTTTGAGAAAATTTCACTTTTATTTTAAAGTTTCAAATATATAAGTCATATCAAGTGATACAAAACACTTAATTTTACCCTTTTAACAGAACAGAACGGGGGGGGGGCATAGAAGCCTTTATTATCGCCACATATACATTACAGAACAGTGGAATTCTTTTCTTCACATGCCTCAATTGAGAAGGTTTGGGTCAAAGTGCAGGGGCAGCAGGGAGGGTTGAGGGCCTTGCTCAAGGGCCCAGCAGTGGCAGCTTGGCTTGGCCTTGAACCCCGAGCCACCACTGACCTCCCATTTTTGTGGAGATAAAATAATTATAGAAATAGACGATTGATTTATGCAGTGTGTGATAGATGATTATAAAAAAAAGCTTCAAGTAGCTGTGTTCAAACTTTACTGTGTGGTAGCACTAATGTTACCTCACTTGACATTATATGAAAACGAGGAGGAGATTGATATCACTGCCTTTCATTTTACCTTTGTCTTCACTCAGTCATGATATGTTCTGTTTAAAGGAGTAAAGTCTGCGCCCACCTTTATTGAAAATGGAGGTTTTCAACATCCTCATGGTGCTTCAGGCTCTAGTCCTCTGTCGAGGTTTGTTCTTTATTTTATAATCTGTATGTATAATTTAGTGAAATAGTTTTAATCAATTTCATTAATGTTTATAACAAGATAATCATTAATGTTGCCATTGTTCATGTCTTCGTTTTCCTTTTCCAATGCACAAAGCGGACATTAATGTTTATAACAAGATAATCATTAATGTCGCCATTGTTCATGTCTTCGTTTTTCTTTTCCAATGAACAAAGTCCTTTTGTACTTCTTGTATTTTTTAATAATGTTTTTCATCCTTATTAATTA
This sequence comes from Tachysurus fulvidraco, assembly GCF_022655615.1. NCBI lineage: Eukaryota > Metazoa > Chordata > Actinopteri > Siluriformes > Bagridae > Tachysurus > Tachysurus fulvidraco. The sequence goes on along the minus strand of NC_062541.1, from coordinate 7,684,610 downwards.
GACTTTACAGAATTGTTACTTTTCTGAAATACACAGCTAATCATATTATTAGTCTAATTTTTAAAAAAAAAAATACCTGCAATTATTACTTTTTACTTTATAATACGTAGATCTTACACTTTTACTTTATTTATGTGAGAAGAAAGACTTTCATTCCGTGTATATATATTATGATACAGAATATATATATATATATATATATATATATATATATATATATATATATATATATATATATATATATATATATATATATATATATGTATATACGTATGTATATATATACGTATATACGTATACGTATATACGTATATATATACGTATATACATATATATATATATATATATATATATATATATATATATATATATATATATATATATATATATATATATATATATATATGGAGACATAAAAATTCTCCTCTATAGCTATTATAGGCTTTAGCTCTATTATCTCTTATCTCTTTCAATCACTTTCAAAATTTTTAAAGTGATTGGAAATGAATGATATGTTTCTGACTGTTAGACTGTTAGACTCTTATTGTAAACCATATGTTCAGGACTAACATTTAGTCCAGTGGTTGGAAAGGTGGTGTAAATGTGGTCTGGCTTACGTCAGTAGTGGCCAAAAAGCATGTGTTTTGTGGGTATTATTTAGGCTTGAAAATGTTCTGCTGTACACACATTACTATGCAAATGATACCACCTGGCCTCATATTATGGAATCTGATACATTCTGATTACGACAAATCATATTTAAAATGTTTTAGATTTCATAGGTTTGAGTCACAGTTTGACTTGAATTATTGAATTATTGATCATTATGCATACAAACACCCCTACTGTAGCTTCCAAATTCACTGTAGGTCAGTTGTAACATGCATGGTATTTTCTGGTTAGAGCATGCAGCTAAACATGACTTGAAGTAAACTTTAGCCTATATATATTTTCATTGCATTCAGTGCACTGTTGCTCACAATGGGATACATATTGCAGGATGTGACAGGATGTGGGCTGACGTTGTGGTGTAGAGATGCATTCTCTGATGAGTTGCAGGTGCAATTACATTTCCCCAGTAACCTTTTTTGTTAAAAGCAGCGACACATCAACAGCGACACAAGGCAACATCAACATTTCACTGTATAGAGAGTAACATAGATCATCATGTGAAGATGCAATTAGAGTAAATGTGATTGTACAAGACGGAAGTAGACCCTGAATATATCTAAGATGATTACAAATCATCCAATGCACCAGTGTTATTGTGTCATCTGTGTCTGTATCTGTTTCTGTGTGCTCATTTTGTGGCATATGCATTTGTATGCATGGTTTTATGTTAGATGACTACAGTTTTAATCTCAACAAGAAACATCTGGCTACATGTCTATGTGTCTTCAATCACATAGTTCATTAACAATTGAAGTGTCTTCTGATTCTGATGGACTTTAATTCTGTCAAAATCTTTAGTCAACAAGATCTCCACAGAAGAATTTAAAAAAAACCACATGATGCCTTATTATAATAACATAGATTGTAATTTTCGTCAAATGTGTGCATCAGTTTTAAGTTAAAAATATGGCCTTATTTAATCTTATGTATAAATAACTGGCTAAAACTATTCACTTCCTTACTAAACGTACTGAAAATATAGTGTGAAACACTATACAGGGTCTGTGACTGCTACAAATGACTTTAATATAAATATAATAACTATAACGATGATTAGAACTAATAATTAATATGAAACCATATACATTTGTAATACTATTTGTAACTTTTGTATAAATTTGCAAATATATTTGGTTAGATCGGTGATACCACAGATGAGATTTTATTGGAAAATAGCTTAATAGTATTATTAAAAAAATATTTTTGTATTATTTCCAAAGGTAATATTGATATATTAATATTTCAAGAATTATAATCTGCTTTTGTTTGCTTTGTTGAGTTGAGTAACTGATCGTTACTCAACCACAAACTAGACAGAAAGCTTTAATATTACTGACTTGGTAGGTTTTTATCCCTGTAACCTAATTTAACTTTGTGAAACCAAGTAGAATAAATGACATTTGAACAGAGGATAAAACTGTTGCCATATATATTACTGAACAATATGTTCCTATCACATATTTTGGTCAAACCCGTCTTTAGTATCGTAACTTCACACCTCATGATCTTTCAGCTACTTTATTCTTTGTTCTTTCGGCAGCTAAGATGTTCATAAATCAGGCCTCCACTCCGTGCTCCTGGGCTGTGGTCTCTGCTGGCGAAAATCAGAGTTTGCCTATTTTCACGACGCAGTCCCTGTCTCCACTTGCTACTCAGATCTGTCAGGCCCTCGGCTGTGGTAAAGTCCACAAGTTAAACATGAGCACTGCACATGGAAATACGAGCTGTCTCACCGGCTGCAGCTATTACAACAGCGAACTGATCAATTGTACAAAGGTTTATAATACAGACTGCAGCATTCTGTCCGAGGTTGTTTGTGGTAAGACTTGATATTGATCTTTTTATTCTGGGATTTATCATTTATAAAAACACTGGTGTCTTTTAAACCTGCAGAATAAATAAATAAAAAAAATCCCCATGGAGTGTAAATAATAATAATAATAATAATAATAATAATAATAATAATAATAATAATAATAATAATAATAACAATAATACATTATTGTATTATAATACAATAACAATAATAACTCTATTAATAATTAATCTATGATTATACCATGTACTGTTTATTTATAATTAATTATTACCTTTATATATATTAATGAATATGTATAAAGCAGCTATAATATCTGTTAACATTGTAAAATGTCATTACTAAGTGCTTCTAAAACACAAAGACACCTATAGTAGCTGCTGCTAATGATAGTGTCCTGTATAACCAAAGTCGATTCTACATAACGTAGGTGTGTCCTTGGTAGCATTTAGGGCCGATATTTTAATCTAGGGCTGATAAATTATTTTTATAATTTTTAATAATTTTTTAATAAATATTGGCTTAAAATTGATTTATAATGTTCCCATTTTAAAAAAAAAAATATTTTTATATAAAAGTATTCACATTCAATGTTTATTTTTTTAAATGAAGCACAACAAATCACAAGTGTTTCTATGTTACATTACAAAAATGAAAGCTAACAGCGTCTTCTTATATATCTTATAATGAGGTAAAATTCAACAAATTATTTACTTATCTGGGAATCTATGATGATGATACTACAGAATATTTAATAGATGCGCCACTCATTAACTTGGTTATAAATTATGAAACTCTTCAGAATGTGCTATTATTATTATTATTATTATTATTATTATTATTATTATTATTTACTATTTTTTTTTTATATCAGAGGGGTTTTCACACCACCCCATCATGTTTTCTTTCTTACTTATCGCCTTGTCTTCATCGAGACTGACACCAGACACAGTTATATGGTTCTCCAATGAGTTGTTATTTACCTTTATGGCAATAGACAATTATGCTCTTGAATATGGTTGAGATATTGAATCTATTTATATTTATAATATACTAACATTATTTCCTCCAGATGCTCCTTACATAACCCCAACACCTCACTCCTGCCGCTGGAATGTAAAGTCTCCAACACCTAAATCAGCAGTCATTCTTACCCAGGAGTCCATGCTCAGATTGTCTGATGAAATATGTCAGAACTTTAACTGTGGAAAAGCCTTTCCACAGAATGGCACAAAAGCACCAACCAACAGCACTTGTCTAACTGATTGCATCTACCAAAATTCCTATTTACGGAACTGTTCCACCGTAGATAGAAATGACTGCTTAATATTGTCTGAAGTCATGTGTGGTAAGTTTTTTGTGGAAATTTTTAAATTTGGATATGATGCCTATACATCCTATTCTACTAAAGATGAAAAAAGAAAGAACAGATTGTAGGTTAAAGGACTTGCATCTGTTACTGCAGGTAACCACATGGTCAGATTGTCAGGAGGTAGCCATAAGTGTGCTGGACGCGTGGAGGTGTGGAACGCCGGACAATGGGGCACGGTGTGTGATGATGAGTGGGATAAACAGGATGCAGATGTTGTCTGTGCTCAGCTGAACTGTGGATATGCACTTACAATTAATGGGCAGGATGGTCCCTATACCAATGGTAAAGGTCCCATTCTCATGGATGAGCTGAACTGCACAGGGAAGGAGAGGAGCCTGTGGGAATGTCCTTCAGTGAGGGAGGGTCATGACTGTGGACATAAAGAAGATGCTGGAGTGGTGTGTTCAGGTATGTCTCAAGGCCTTAGAATACTTCATGTCGAGATTACGCTTCAATGGCTTCTATGCAAAATAATGTCAAATCGGACGCCAAACTTTGTAGACGAACATGCTAAACTTCTGATTGGTCATTACAAACCAGGTTTGCTCAAGCTGATTCATCAATGTTTTTCCTGGAGTCATGATAATTGTCATGAACTGCAGCTCTGGAGCACTTGTATGGGCCATCCAATGTAAAACCACAGAGCTTGTTTTGTCTTTGCACAACCCTGTCAGACATTATCTCTGCATTACGAATGCTGAAATCATGAGTGTTGTCGTTCTAGAGTTCAGTATGCCTCCTATTTAATTAAAATGACACCATCACTAGTGTACTTTTGAGCTTTATATATAAATCAGATGTACTTTTTTTTTCTGTTGCCATGTAAAGAATATAAGGCTCTGAGACTCACTGGTGGACTGGACCAGTGTTCAGGCAGAGTGGAAATCCATCGAAACGGTACGTGGGGGACGGTGTGTGAAGAATGCTGGGACAAGGAAGAGGCATCCATGGCTTGTGAAATGTTGGGCTGTGGAAGCCCAAAACAATACACAGCATTTGAGCCACCCTTCAAGCATACAAACAATACCCGTTGGTATTACCAGTGTTTCAAATACCTAACCTTGTGGGATTGTTATGAGATTGATGCATCTAAAAGAAATCTATGCCCAGACCCAAATGCTGCAGGACTGATTTGTAACCGTAAGTAATCACGGACAATTTTTTTTTGTATATAACAAAAAATGCATTTGACTGGCTTTTTTTCCTGAGCAGTATTGTTTTACATTAGCTAGAGTTGCTGCCTCATATCCAAAGGGTTGGTTAGTAGTTACTGTCTCTGTAGACTTCTGCATTCTCTCAGTGTTCATGAAGTTCATATGTTTTTTGTCTGGGTTCTCTGATTTTCCCTCATCTCCCAAAAACATGTCTGTCCCCGATTGTGTGGTGTAAATATGTAATAAGACTATTTCTGCACCTTATGTCAAGGTTTTCTGGCATCTGACCCCCCATGACCCTACTCAGGTTAATGAAGATGAATAAATAATTGAAGGAATGATTGCTTTAACCTTTTTGGTCATCTTCAACAGAATTTTGCAGTGCTTAAAAAATAAAATGTGGTGTAGTGGTGTTTTTTAGAGCTTTTTGTACACATGCCCGAGTATATAAAAATATATTTTATTAACTTAATCTCTTCCAGACTCTCTTGGAATGCCTGAACCTACCACTCCAAATGTAGCTAAGACCATGGTAACAACAAGTAAGTATCATTTTTCAACATTTCTATGGGCCATAAGTCTTTGTATTCAAGCAAAGCATATCACAACATGCTGATATCTAATATAACACATAAATATTTATCTGTAATCAAATAAAGCCAGTTTAGTCTATGTTACATACATATTCTTTCTCTTTTCTAAGTACAAACCCCTACAGCGGCATCCACAGTGTCCTGGTCTCCTGAATTTCTGGGCTGCATGATACTATCTTGCATTCTTTTTATTGTAATTCTCTCAAATATCATCACGTGTTGCTGTGCAAAAAGGAGAAAAAAAGGTAGGCAAAACATGCATTTAAATTCAAATTTTCAACTTATTGTCTGATGTAAACCTTGTAAAGGACAAATGACTTTGAGAAAGTTTATGCCTTCAAAAACTTAATCAGTGTGAAGTGACTATGCAAATGAGTAGTGTGAGCATACTACATTAAAGTCCCATACATAGGCTTAAGATATTTTCTTGCACTTTGTTATTAGAGAACATAATTAGCACTGTTCTGACGGTGCAATAGATGGAATTATATTACCCATTTGCTGATGTTTGCTAGCTTGTGTATACAGAATATGCCAGATTATGCTCTCCTCCAAGCATGTTCAGCCACTCTATGATGGTTGGTGATCATACGTTTATAAATATAGCATGTCTCGAGGACCTGCATGTTGTTTATTTCCTTTTCGGGATGTTTCTATGATGTCTTATAGCCTTTAATAGTGTTTGCTAAAAGAGTAGGCTACTCTCATAGCAGGTTTACTGTCTCCCACAGCTTTTCAAGTTCAGCAGGCATATTCAAATCTACAAACCAATGCAGAAACTGAAGAGAATAACTATAGAAATTCTACGCACCTTGTTAAAGTCACCAACAATGACAGCAACTCTGGTCAGTGTACACAACATCTGAATTGAAGCCGAGATATTTGTTTTTGCACAGAACAATGATGAGTTAATGTGTGCTTTTTTCTACAGCCCCATTAATTCCACCACAAATGTGGACTCAGAGTAGTGTTGAGAGTGCTTCATATGATACAGACTATGAAGCCAATGACAGCTGCCTAAACCGTGATATATCCTTGTCCACCTTCCGCAGTGAGTTTAAACCAAGAACAACATGAAGCAATCATACAATAAACAGTACTGTAAAAAAAGCTCCATAAAAAACAATAATCTCCAAGTCAACACTTCCTCAACAGATTCCTTTCACTGGCTCCCTCACTTACTTGAGTTAGACCCAACATTCTCCTCTTATATATGTCCTAACCAAGAGCGAGTGTGCATATTCTGATTGCTATTAACACCATGAGTAGACGCACAAGGACATTTGCAGCCCAAATGATTCATCTACTTAAACTGAGACTCAATTCTCCCAATTCTTTAGATTTCAGACTGAAAAAAAAAACCAACCAAGATTGCAACAGGACATGGTTTTAAAAATGACCAATGATTTAATGGTTTGGTGGGAAAATGCAACTGCTTAAAAAATATCACCATTTAATTCCATGTTATCTTGTACACTTCATGTAACTGGACAAACATGCATATTTTATAGAATGCTATTTGATTAATTTGTTTTTTATTGAATATTATGTTATTATTCACTCATTTTTATCACCCTCTATTAAATATGTTGTAGATTTAAATGCAAATTACGGTTTATGGACAGCTGACCATCACACCCATATATGTGTGCTTTAAATATCCCATTCCTGATTTAGTTCGCCTTTGCTCTTTTAATATCATCCACTCTTCTGGGAAGGTTTTTCTTGTCAAAACCATGTCTTCATGGTCACAGATGCACAGGGACATTGTCATGCTGGAACATGATTGGTATTCGCAGACATTCAAAGACACTCTACACATTTGTTTGGGGGAAGAACCACATATGGGTGTGAAAATCAGAGGCTCACAAACTATAGTGTTTCATTCCGGTGTTTTTCATTTTGGTGCGAAAGTTCAAGATTAAGGGTCACCAGTTCATTCCTGAGTTTATGAATTCCCCTCCATTGCAGATTCTATGCGGAACAATGCAGACGGTCGAGCTCCTGTTATGAGGGGTCCAAATTTACAGCTTGTGACTGAGGAGGGTAAGTCAAGATTTGACTTTTACACGTGCAGTATACCTTTGTGTCAGCAAAAAGCTTACTATAATGTATGAATACAGCAGTTATGGTAAGATAACTTATGTTAACTTATGTTCCTCTATATTTTGTTTGGTGGAATGTTTCTATTCAGCATTATAAACACCGACATCATATATCATTATGAGAAAAACATGTCGAAATAGAGTAACACTTTGCGACAACTGAAACCTACTTTTTTTTATTCTGCTTCTTCCTGCCTTTGTTTTTGGGGGTCATACAACACATGATTACTCAATGGAAAGCACCTGATTTTATCTCTTACCCATGCAGTCATTTGAGACCTTCAAATTTAATTATGCAAGAAAATTCAGTGGGAGAAGAAATGACATGCAAACTGCAAGCATGCTTAAGTTGAAACTGAAAACTGGCATTTTGCTGGTTTGTGAAAATCATAGAGATGTTTCAGAGATCTTTAGGCAGGCTGAAAGTTGTTACAGAACCATTTGAGAAAAAAATTGAAGAAAACTTTTTCAAATATCCATATTGTAGTGAAATATATTATGTTTTCAGTTGTTTGTCAGAAATGGCATGAAACGTATAATTTCATTTTTATTTCAGGAAATGCAGAAATATATGTTCTAAAATATGAAATATATGTTCTTATTATCCTTTAACTAATAAAATAACACAAGGAAACATGTTGTATTGCTGTTCATGTTTAGACACAGTTGCTGCAGTGCAAGGACACCTGCAAGTCCCCATGGCAGAATTTCAGCGCATCTCTGCAACTCCTAGCGGTAAGTAAACATTTTTGGTGCCTGCTTTTTATTAAATGTTCTACTAACTAATCCTAACAAAATACTAATTGTTTAAAACCTTAATTTCTAATTAATTCTATTTCTATATCTGTAACATATGGACAGGAATTTCAACACATTTCCCTGTAATTTATTTTTCACAGGTAGCCAAAGATTAATTGTTGAATTCTTTCAATAAATATTTAAAAACACATAAATTAAAAAGTCATTTTTGTCCCCAGGGGAAATTTTGCTTACTGTATTATTTATAGATAGATTTAACACTACATCCAGCAGTATTTATTCATCTTATATTTCTGTGACTTGCCATTTCTAACAATTTAATCAATAAAAGTTCAGTCTTTTTTTGTTAAAAAGCAAAATATATTTTTTTTATCCATGACAGATATATTATAGCAGCACCAGCCTCTCTTTCTCATTTTCTCAAAGTTAGTAATTAACTGTTACAAACTGTGATAAAAACACCGAAACCAGAGACTTATCAACCATATCAACAATTATAACCATATGACATGTTTGTGTTCTGAGCAACCATCCACCTACTTATGAAAGTTGTTAATATACAATGATAATGTATTAGAATGAGATGAATTACAGAGAACCAGTGACTTGTTTTGCAGACAGAACTTTTGTCAAATTACTCAGTTAAATTAGTTAAATTCTGTTTTTTTTTTCCACAGTTAAATTCTGTCACACAATGGCTACCGAAGTAGTTGAAAAACACAGGAGTATTTCATTATCAGCCATTAGTCACTAACATAAACATATTTTAATGATTAATGCATTCGTACAGTATGCATTACCTTACCCCAGTCTTTACCTCCTTTTCTCCTTCTAGCCGACTCATTTGAAACATCCAGCACCTCTTCTGGAGAATATTATGAAAATACAGGCCACAAAACAGCAGATCTGTATTCGGAGAATCACCTGAGTGACCTGCAGCATGGAAGTATGCTTCAGACATCAATATAATAAAAATAAGCAGCTTTGATACCTGTAAAAATCCATATTATATTTTTATTTGTTGTTGTCTCACCAGTTCCCAACGTATACGACACTCAGGACTTCATGAACCCATCAGGTAACATTATTACAGTCATGGCCTGTAACATACTTTATTTATTTATTTATTTTTGTTTTTACATGATTTTATTCTATCATCACGTATTTATCGGAGGTTTAGCATTTGTACTGGAATGAAATGGGCATTGAATCATGATATCACGTATCACTTCGAACACATGTGAAAGTGATCAGAATTACACATGTTCCAGAAAACGTTCTCAAAAATAACTTTAAAAAAAAAAAATTCCTAGAAACTCCTTTGTCATTTCTATCATTTCACATAATTCTGTAACATTTTTTGTTCTTGCCATAATAAATTGAATAGTAATTTTCTATCACAAAGACGGTGGTACAATAATGTAAAAAATCTATGGTGGAAAAAAATAAGATTAAAGATCCATCAGTCAAAAGGTTCTTAGGAAAGCAAGACATCATTTTAAAAAACATTTTCTGGGTCCCATGAATAATACCAACTTTATATAATAAAAATTTTAAAATAACTGATATCAACAAAAATAAAAGGAGTATAAAAGAAACATTATTAAGGAGTATGTTTCTTTATTCTAGATATTTTATCTATATTATTTACATTCTGTGTTTCTCTTTAGTGACTGGTGAGAGTATGGACCCAAGTGGTGGAGAAGATTCCCCCATTTACTCTCCTGTGTGTGCAGACCTTGAGCCATTTTCACATGACGCTGGTGACAGTGATGACTATGATGATGTTGGTAACAGCTTAGAGATGCCGCTGCATTGAGCCAAACCCATTGAGTAGCAGCCTCATTTTTAAACGAATTCTGAATTAGCTAGTTAATTAAAAGTATTCATTCTCAATTAGCTAGCAATTAAAAGTACCTGAGAAACCCATATTTCCTGCAGTTATTTTTACTTACTTGTTGTGATGAGTATTGTTGAAAATGTGAACACTGTGTTTTTAGGATGCTGGTCTAGAATTAGTCTTCTGTGTGTGTGTGTGTGTGTGTGTGTGTGTGTGTGTGTGTGTGTGTGTGTGTGTGTGTGTGTGTGTGTGTGTGTGTGTGTTATATCTGCTTTGGAAAAAAACACCAAAACAGCACTTTCACTCTGAGCAGAGTTCTGTATATCCACACCTCAGAGTTATTACAATAAGAATTTAAGACTTTATGAAAAATAAATGAATAAATGAATTCAGCTGAAAGCAAAATAACCTGTTACTTAAAAGCATATTAAACTACTTTGATTTAATTGAAAGTAATTTAAAATGACATAAAACTAAATGACATTTAAAATTAACATAAAAATAGCATAACATTTTATTACATTTTATAACATAACATTTATTTAAAAATGTAAAAAAAAAAGTTGGATCAGGATAAATATCTAAAATGTATTATGTTTTTTCCCATTTCACATTGTTGCTGTAAGATTGTTCTATGGAATTTGCAAAATAAATATAAAATGCAGTTCTTAAAAGTGGCCACACTGTGTCGCCCTATACATTTGATGAAGGTATGTGTTTCTTCTGGGGTTTACTTTCAGACTTTCCTGCTTTTGCTTTTATATGCTGCTATTAGTGATACCATTAAAATGGCTTTGATAGTTAAAAACAATAATTAGAAATATTAGGGGTCCAAGCAGCAATGCAAATTACCTTGATGCTGATTTTATTTTCTTCTTATTGCTCTGAATTTATGCCAGTTTTGTGTTGCCCATGTTCAGCATCATATTTCTATGTCATGTCACACTTTACAGTGGAGGTTAATGTGAAGCTCATATGAAAGGAAACACCCAAAGCTTTGTGTTTGTATTTTTTCATAAGAATTTGTGTTTTTTAATTTTCACACTACTATTTCAAAATAAATGGTGAAATCAAACCCATTTCATCTCTCTAAGAAGAACCGTGTTTATAACCATCTAGAATTTGAAGGTGTTATCTTCTCACACTGAAAGCCAACGGTGTCCTGACTTATGTTATATTATACCTGAGGTTATAAAATAATGAAATTATTTATACTGATTGAAAATGTCAGACAAGTTGATTTCCATTCCATGGGCAGAATTCAACACCAGTGTGCTGGTAAAAAGGGTTCAACCGTGTAACACCTTTATTTGGGCAACTAACCACATGACTGTATTTCCTCCCATTTCTTCTCACTTTGGTTACCTGTAAGTTCCCACCCACCAACCAGCTCTTCTCAACATCATGACAGATACCAGTTCTGAAAGTTGAAGGTTTTTCCTTTTATACTGAAGTTAAAAAATGTATAGTTTATATTTATATTTTAGTATTAAAAAATACTCACAGAATTACAGTTTCCCTTCACTTAAATTAAGTTTTAAAATGACAATATTCCTGTGCACAAAGTGAGCTGTGGAGGCCGAAGTGAAAGATCCCGAGAGGCCTGAACAGAGCCGTGACATTAACCCCACTGAACACCTTTGGAATTATATAACAAGTGCAATTAACTTATATACTGTATATTCTTTGATCACTGTAGCCGAAACAGGAAATGAAGAGTCATATCCCATTAATGTTTTTGCACAATTTTGATATTTATCTTTAGTAACCCATAACTAACCCATAATTTGCTATGCTAGCCATGGATTTTCACAGAGGTTACCAAGTATTTTATATTCATTTCATGGCAGCATGCTACTATCAGCTCGTGTGGCTTTTTGACATTTACTTTGTAACAGCAAATTCAAACCTTCCTCGTGTCTGACGCTCTTGTCTGACTTGCTCTGCAACCATAATGCAGCACACAAATGAGGCATAGCTCTCCATTGAAGTGCAAAGCATACAGTGCAGCAAAACGGCAAGCATTTGGGTGGGAAACAGGGTATGAAGTAATATCTAGACAATGCTATTGTGTAGTAACATTATTAATTATGTATGAAGCCTCAGCAAAAATGCTCACTAACTCTTTCAGAAATTCCCTGCAAGATATTTCCCCTGAAAATATTAAGCACAAAAAAAGTAATTCTATAATGGAACAGCAACAACAACAACAACAACAACAGCAACAACAAAATCCCCATTCTTAGAATAATGACTGGACCCCTTAGGGACCATTATTTACTATTATTCAGTCTATTACTGAAATTTAACAGCTGAAATTCATTAATTAGTTGAGTATTTTAGTTCAGTATTTTGATAGTGTCTTAGATAATAGTCTTTAGTATGCAGTCATCGAAGTGTGTCTGAGTGCTTGGGCTTCAGAATGTCTGTGTGTTTATACTTGCAATTAGGACAGCCTGTAATGTGTTCTTAATTGACATGATCTAATGGTTGACTTTCCTTCTCCTGCTGGAAAATGTTTATTTCATGTCACATGGATATATTTAAGCTCTGTGCAATTTCCAACCATTAGAACCTGCATATCAAATATTGTGTGTGTGTGTGTGTGTGTGTGTGTGTGTGTGTGTGTGTGTGTGTGTGTGTGTGTGTGTGTGTGTGTGTGTGTGGTGTTGTGTGGTGTGGTGGGGTGGTGGGTGGGTTTGTGGCTAGCTTAGTGATTAAGGCATTAGGCTATTGTTTAGAAGGTTGTAAGTTCAAATCCCTGGTCCATCAAGCCCAGGTGGGCCCCTGAGCAAGGCCCTCAATTGTTTAGTTGTGTAAACTGATAAAATGTGAATCGCTCTGGATAAGAGTCTTTATTTATTGTTGACCATCTTCATTTGAAACACAGCACTTCATCTTAGTCACAGCAGTGAGGAGTGTATTTCAGTGGCTCCACGGTGACAACAATATTTAAGTTAGACATATTTGTGTAATATTTGGCAACATTTCATTCACTTTTCAGCTGCTTAAAGGTGCTTCAGGGCAGTATGTCATAGAAAAGCACTTATTATTATAAATAATAATAATAATAATAATAATAATAATAATAAAAAGCTTGTCATCCCACATGCACAACAAGAGTGTCCAAGAACCTTGTGTTTTTTGTCTTAAGAAACAGATGTTTAAAAGTGGACACATATTTAATCATTCACAATCGAAAGATTAGTCTTCTGCTTTATCTAAGACTGTTTGACTAACTGGCTAATTATCTTATTCCTCAGGAATGTTCAATGAGGTGATCACACAGGATATTTTAATTAGCTTGGACAAATGTTTGAAGAAAAAATTCCACTCGCTCACGAGATCTGAGTACAAAGTCATTTGTCTTAGTATTGTACTTTGGTATGCTACTGGATGCACTATGAGTGGGATATCACGTGGGTTTATTGTCATTTCTCCTTATAACCTGAATACTTTGGAATGAAATTCAGGTATACAGGACTTAGTAAACAACACAAGACATACTAACTAGACAGGAAAAAAAGAACAATTTATGTCCCATTTAAAAATAAATAACATTTTTCTTTGAGGAATAATACAGTCCATGAGATATTTCTCTGATTTCAGTGTGCATGTGTGCAGAGATTATAGTAGAAGGTGGTTCTATCAGACTTATATATATATATATAAAAGTAATAATATATAGCAGAAAATATATCTTGTAAACGAAACAGGCAATTACATTAGTAATGCAATGAGTTTTTAGACATTTTTAGAAGCATTTGTGTATAGTAGACAAGCAGATGTGGTTATGTAAGCAATCATGCATTAATCTAGTACATAGTTTATAAAATGTATTTGGACCGATGAATAAAAATTAGTGTCTGTTTAGTAAATGTGGAGATTTGTTAACTTAAAACAATGAAAAGTCCAAGCTAAGCAAATCTCAAGAAACCAGCAATCTTAGCCTTATTTATGTGTGATAAATGTGATCAAAGATTAAGTTTTTAGTTCTTTATTTCTTAAATGATTTTTCTGTTGCCTTACTTTTTTGTATTTAATTTTTTTCTTTGTTTTATCCATTATTCTTGTTTGTCCTCAATTGCCATTTTTTGTTCCTGATGTTAGTGTTATGGTTGTTAAACAACCAACAAACCTCTAAAGTTTGTACTGACGTAATACCGTAGGCTTCAAAGGATCTTTACCAGCCAGCTTTGAGGCTGCCTGTTGTTCTTCATATGCTCGATCCAGCTTCTCTCTTTACACCACCCAGGCTGAGACACTGCTGAAATAATGCCACCAGCTTTTCGGGGACTCTGTGCATTGAGAGGTGTTATCTGTGATAGCAGGGCACCTTTCCTAGCGAAACTTAATCTTGGCATTTCATGCATGATGAAAAGCCATGCCCATGAGGCCTGTTGTCATCGGGCTCCTGTGTGCCACTTTGATGTGCTCTCAGGTTCAGACCCGTGCAGGTTGAATAGCACAACAGGGCATTATTACCCAAGAGCAGGTTAAGCACACAATAAAAGAACAGTTCACATCAGTTGGAGCCACACTGGCCCAGGAGGAGGGGAATCTGTGCAAAACAAAAGAGCAAGTCTCTGTCAATCATTGATAAATACCAGTAATATATGATGAGTTTAGAAAAAGTATGGCTACCGTTGATTCTTGGTGCTAGTTGTATATCAGGCTCTCAACCCAAATGAACATTTTTCTGTAAAACAGTTTTGTTTTAGTATAATTACTGAGTGTGTTTGCATTGTGGTGTAGTGCCTTGCTGCTTCACAGCTCTAGGGATTGTGACTAATATCATGTTACTGTCTGTGGTGGTTTTACATGTTTTACCCATGTCTGTGTGGATTTCCTTCCTCATCAGCATGCAGTATGCGGCTTGGATACTTTGCCCCAAGGTGTAAATGAATGTGTGGCTGTTTGTATGTGTGTACATGGTGGATACAAGGTGTTGATTAAGGTGTTTGGAAGGTTGTGAGTTTGAATCCCACACCTTGGCTTTTAAACCTCAATTGCTGCTCTGGATAAGTGTGTCTGCGAAATGCCGTAAATAAATGTAATGATCTGGTGGCCTGTGATGCTCTGGTGTCCCAACCAAGGTATGCTCCCACTTCATGTCCAGTGTTCTCAAAAACTCTGATCTCATAACTTTAGTTTTGATCCCATTCACCTTCTCATTCAAATATCTGATGGTACACTCAGAAATAAACCCAACTACAATTTCTTAACATTAAATGATTAGTCCCTAAGATCTAAAGGTCTACTGTATACTTCTAGGTCCGTTTTTGGTCCAGATTTGCTTTGCTTTCTTGAAAAGCCTTGACTTAATTTATTTAGTTTTACCAAATAATTTTGTAGACGTTACTGACTAAAAGGTTTTATGAATAATAAGTTTCCAGGTGAAAGACAATTCCTATAGTGTCTAAAGGATGGACCCTTCAATGTACCACTCTACTGACAAATATTACACTTACATTACAATAAGTGTAATTGTAAGTATAATAACTTTGATGACTTCATGAACTCTACATGCTCACTTTTTATGCATCGCTCTGTAGCAGAGACCAAACCTGCTCTAAGATGGTAGTTATTTTTTCACTTTCTCTGCCTCCCCTATGAATAATGGAAACTATTTATTCTAGTTTCAGTCTGGCATGTTGTTTCACAGAAAATTATGTGATGCTCTAAATGATTATTTAATGAAATATAAAGGCTGATAGAGAATGTTAGCAGATGTTTCATATAGATAGAATTCACAACCGCACTGTTTCAGCTGGTCATCTGGGATGTTCAGACGTTCATGAAAGTAATACTTCTATGTGAATGCCTACATTTAGGCTACTGACACCATCTTTACCCTTCAGCACCAGGTTTGGTGTAGAGTTGAGGACCAGGGCTTGTTAGTGTAAAGATCGTATATCGAATTTTTTTTCAATGTCTGACAGATTAGGTGCCAGGACTTGAACTGAGACACACCGGCGCATTGCCTGTCCCTGCTATGATATTCACAGAGTGAGGGCTCGGTTGGGAACAGATCGCAGTTATTTCCCATTCACAGTCCATTTGTAATTCTAGGTATATAAACATTTAACACGTGAGTTATTAGACCTGGATACTGGCAAGAGTTAGCTCTTGGTTTTGCAGCCTCATTTGAAATGACATACTGAAGCTGTCCAGTTCTTGTGCCTGATGTGCCTCATTGGAAACAGTACGTGATATTTGCCATATAGGAGCTGAGCTGACACCTCATCCTCAAAATAGTCTGTAAAAGCTCATACTATAATAATTTAAACATGATGCTTGGAGTCCATTATGTTATGATGTTAAAAAATGACTTGAAAGCATAATCCTGCATGGCCCTAATGCCCATGTTATTTCCAAAATGAAAAATGTATCTGAATAATTCCCCACTGAAAGCCAAGAGGGTCTGGTTTGATATGAAATGTTTTCCCCTTCTTGCTAATTTCCCAGGGAAGTTCAAAGGGTAAAAATGAAATAAGCTTGTCCAGCTAAAGTAAATAATCAGTTCCCTCTCAATGGATGTCCAACGGCAGATTGATGTCATTTGTTCCTAAGAGCTAATTGTGCCCAATCAGGCCTCAATGCCAATGGAGTGGATCGAATGATTGACAGGTTGTGCTGAGTGTTGACTTTGGACTCAGGATAGGGGGTTACATCACAGTTTGTTCTTAGAAGAAATAACATGTTGGCAGTGATAGCCGACCAGGTGAGCTCTAGAAGATCAGCTTATATAGATATATTTATATATAAATTTACAAAATATATTTTTAACATGATAACTAAATCATAATGCTTTAAAAACTTATTTGCAGATTTACTTTAGTTAAAAACTCTTTCATGTATTTCCAAAAGCTTTTCCATCTTTAGTGCTTTTTGGCTCTTTAAAAATCTCCGCTGCCACCTTCAGGCAAGCCACAGGATAGTTAACCTGTGTCCAGACCCTGGATTTGCCTCTAGGGTCAAGTGTTGGACATCGCTGTCTTAAGAAGATGTGTTGTTTAAAAATACAACTGTGTTGTACTGTTAATGTACTTATACTTACTTCTGTTTTGTCATGTAGCACCATGATCCTGGAGGAATAAATTTTATTGTCTTGACTTGAACTGAACAAAAATGTGCTGTTTCATTTTGTAACAGTGATACAATTTGTTGTACTACTATGTTTGAGATCATTTCAAATTTCTGCGATTACTCTTGTGTACATGGTCTACACAAAAAAGGATTCTGAGATTTGCCAAGACACTCTGTTAGGAATATTTCTCCGACTCTGACATTCCCTGCAATCATGAGCAGCAAATGAGTCATACAATGGCAGTGAGACTGTGGCTGGACAGCTGGACCTCCGTTCTTTATCTTTAACTCAAATATCTACAACTTAATCTCCTTAACAGAATGAACATTGACTCTGTGACATTAATTTGTTGCTGGTCTTCTGGCACATTTTCCTGTCTGACATTTAAACTTCCCTTTTGTCTAGCATATAATTCACAACCATTTATTATTATTCTTCTATATTATTCTTCTGTATTGGTTACAGTTCTTTTTTCTTCTTCATATTGGTCTTGTTATAGAACATCAGTATATTCCTAAAAAAAGCAATCATCATTTCAAACACAAAATATTTATGAACCAAATATGAAACATGTTATAATACAACTACATCTACTACTACTACTACTACTACTACTACTACTACTACTACTACTACTACTAATATTACATACACACTTCCCTGGTATGCAGGAGCTCAGGGTCTCTGATCATGCCCATGAAGTCATTGCTCTCATCCTACAAAATGTTTTCTTTCCCTCCTCAATCATCATGTCCCTCCTGAGCTTTGGGGCTTCCCCAGAAGACAAAATCCCCCGGAGCAGCCGTTCTTCATTATCACCTGTAGGAGACAGTAAGGATACGCATTAGGACAGACTAACCTTGGAAACTAATAGTATAATTAAAAAAACAAGTGCTGAACAGAATTTTCATACTAGATACATACTCCATACTCCAGCTTCAGTAAAGGGACACAGGTTTTGAGAAAACTGTAGGAATGATTAGTTACCTTTACACCATTTATGGGTCCAAATAGTGTGAAATTGCACATGCACAGATGCTTTTGTCTACGCTGTCTTCGAGGATTTTCACAACGCGCTTCATACGGTATTGCAGACAGGACAGAGTCAGCACCTTTTGGGATCCTTTCTTGCAGAGCTGTGGGACGGTTAACATCTGTGTGCTGGCTACAATTTTCCCCTGTGGTCAGACTATGGACACAAGTGCTATAGTAACAGCTCAAACACAGAGACTCTTATGCCAGGCTCAACACAGAATCTAATTTTATTAAACATTAGATAAAAAACTGTTGTTGTTTAACAAAGAAAAACATACTGTATAATTGCTGATATCGTGATGCTTCCTGTTAGGAGAAGCTTATGCAAAATTTATGTAAGGAGTCTCCACTGTCAGTGATGTGTAGCATTCATCAAGTGTCCTGTCACATAGAAAAGTCTTCAGGACAGGGTGCTTTATTTGGTTTAAGTAAATGTAAAGTACTCAGAGGGCATGATGAAGGAAATTAAAACCATGTGTTGGTTCATCAGTTGTACCAACCAATTAGAAATGTTGAAATCATGGAAATAATTTGCTTTCAAAATGAGCTAAAGTTATTAAGTGCCAGTTGAACTGTCTTAAACTCATGCAAAGTCCTTGACTCATGCTGTTAAAATTGGTGTAGAATTTATCATCCTAATATCTGTTCAGGGTAAACTTATAAACTACTTATCTAATCTTTGCTTAACCTTTGTCGTAAGTGTTAAAACAAATATTTCTACAACTTTCTCTTTCTCACAAAGGTAAAATGTTAATAGCCAAAGTGCTGATTATGTGATGAAAAGGTTTCTCACTAATAGTGATTGACACTAAGAGGTGACACAGTCTCCAACTTCAAGAACCCCATGTCGGTGTCTGCAACCTCACAGCACTATTTTAACCCTGAGAAATTCCTCAGATTCCTTTGAACGTGGGCCACGAGCCCCATTGTGGCCATGGTTAAGATGACTGATGATATTTACTACCATTAGGCACTACCAGCCAATTGACCTTCTGACTCCAACAAGTGACCTGTTAGAGTGGCTTTTAGATGCCTGTTTAAATCTCCATGAGAATGTGCTCCTGAATCCAGAATCAGATCCCAGAGCAATCAACACCTAGAGGTTAGAAAGGTTAGCTTAAAGGTTGCTCTCCGTCTAGAATGCTAAATATCATCTGTCGGTGTGCAGGTGTGTGTGTGTGTGTGTGTGTGTGTGTGTGTGTGTGTGTGTGTGTGTGTGTGTGTGTGTGTGTGTGTGTGTGTGTGTGTGTAAGTGTGTCTACAATTACATGATGAGGTTTACCTTTTGGGGATAAAATCTCTATTGCAGAGACTAACATTAGAAATTACGCTAAGTATAATGTGCAGCTGTACTGTGCAAATGTTTTTAAATATATTTTATTACGTATATACACACCAGATTATAAAAAATATTTTGTTTTATTATATATTTAATATATGTATGTTTTCTCTTTGTTTTTGACCTCTAAGGGAAAATATTTACCACTCATTAAATCTAAATGACAGGTTACGGTTTTGAGATTTAAAAAAGATCAAAACCAGATCTTAAAAAATGTTTCACTTTTCCAAGATCTTGGCCTAATTTACATATAAATTGTATTTGAATTTGTATTGGAATTTCTGAGATATATATTAAATGTTTTGCTTTTTGTTTTTGGCTGAAAACATGATCCCTATTTTAGAATTTTTAAGAAAAATCTTACCCAAGATAAAGAATAATACACCAGTAAAAAATAGTTAATTTTACACCTGTATAAAATCTATATAATATCATATATATCATATATAATAAAATGAGTATAGCATAGTTTAAGTATAAAAAACCTTCAGAAAATTTCAAAATTCAGCTTCTAAGCTCAGGACATTTACTTGAACTTGAAAACTAACTATAACTATAAAATTTGTATCATGTATCATTAATCAATACATAACAATATTTTGGGGTGTTTATGATTAAAAGTAAAAAAAAAATTAAAAATCAAATTAATCCATTTAATCCATTCTCATTTAATTTAAATGAGGCAAAAAAAAAAAACAAAACAAAAAAAAAAACAACATTTTTTCTTTGACTCACCCTTAAAACAGACTAAGCAAAAAATAAAAAATAAAAGCTTAGTACATTCAGAATAACTAGAAAACCTAAAGGAAAGGTCTATTTTTCTAGCTAAACCAATAAAAAAAACCTCACATTTTCTACAACAAATGTAAATATTTTGCTTGAAATTCTATTGGGCTTTATGAAGCCTTAGCTTTAAATTTATTAAATCTTTATCATTGTTAAAAAATCCATTCAAAGTATATTTGTGGTCCTTTAGGATAACATTGTAAAATCAATAATGAAATAAATTTGAAATGTTATCTGGTTGAGTAGAAATCATACTTAAGGTTAGGAAAATATATCCTTATATATGTATTTTAAACACGGTGGAAACTCATACAAATCCATGAATTTGATGCTGTTTTTAGAAAATGGGGGAGGTGGGAACTTATATTGCCTGCAGTAAATATGACTCCAGTAATTATATTCCCAACCTCCCTTCTCATCTTTAACTTAGCTGGAGAAACTTCCTTTTAAAGCCTGTTAGTGTCAAAGCACATTTCCGTCTTTCTCATTCGGGATTCAAATGAGGCCTGTCTCTCAAGAGCAAGACAGGTTTTGGGTTTCCCTCAGAAGACCAGGGGCTTCACAATCAATAAACACTTTGCTGATTTTTATTGACCATAAAGCCCTATTTCACCTCTGCCACAGGTTGTATATATGTATATATATATATAAAACACCTAAAGGAGTTTTAACAATGAGTTGAACATGCTGGAGGGTGCTAGTATTCGTGAGCACATTTGAAACTGATCTCAAAAGCATGGGGTTGTTAAGACGCAAAGAACCATGAAACCTTTGGAAAAAGCTGGAACATGAATGTTTAATGGTCCCTGAAAAAGGTTGAATGACTGCATTTATTCGATTGCGTATTTCATACTCAGGCTTTTCAGATGTGGTCTTTTCAAAAGCCGACCCATTAAGCTCATGATATGTTGGCAGAATAATGGTGTGTTAGTAAAATCTTCTCGGTCATGTTAATGCTTAAAACCTGTTTTTGGACTTTTTTGTCCTAATAATAAATAGTAGAAATCATATAGGGTTTTTTTTATATAGTGCAAAGATTAACAAAGAACAATTGTGCAAATTTTAAAATAAACTGTGCATCTAATATTAAAAAAAAAAACTTTGGTCAATAAAATAGTATCTAGAGTAAGAAAGCATTGATTGAAGGACTATAACTGATTTAGAGGTAACTACTGTAAATCTTGCTAGCTGCTAGCACTGATGCATATTTTATCCCATATATCAACAACCAGCAACTAAGATTAGTCATTCCCAGTGATTGTATGGCATATCTTCATTGGCTTTACCACCTAACTGTATTAAATTAGCAAAAAATGTCTTTCGGCCAGCTCGGTGGCAGAAAATTAGCATTACTCTCTCATAGCTCTCTGTTGTCCACTCTCCTGTTTTCCAAAAAACACTGGGCTAGCTACATTATTATCTTATTGGATTTGAATATCTGAATAAATATGTGTGTGGCTGGTGCCCTGATAAATCAAAATAAAATTTTTATATATATGTTAGTCAGCTAACTACATAATTATCCATCTATCCATCCATTCATCCATCCATCCATCCATCCATCCATCCATCCATCCATCCATCCATCCATCCATCCATCCATCCATCCATCCAATGTCTGGACCCCTATTCTGGATAAAGACAATCCAAACCTGCCTGATGGCTAGTTCCTGAGGTCAGCCCTGACCAGGTTGAAGAGGTAAATGAATCTCTTTACTCTACCTTTGATAACATCCTTATCCTTGTCATGGTCATGCTGGATCTGGATCAGTGTTGGATTGTACACCAACAAGTTTTCTTTTTCAAAAAAAAAAGAACATTATTGTCTAACTTTCTGTTGAATACTTCTGTGTTCTCTGTGACGGTTGATTCACCAAATGCCAACAACCTAATCTAAATCCAAATGTGTAAATTCTGTCAAAATTGATTCAATGCTGTTCTACAGAATGACAAATACCATATTAAATACTAGCTTTGTTCTAGGAACACCGCTGTAAGGTGATCTTATCCCTTATACTGGAGAAACAGAAATGCTCCAAGAACTTAGGTTTTCACATTTTTGTAGTGGACAGAATGCTTGCGGTGTGTATATGTTTGTGTGATTTTGAGGGATGGCTAACAAAAACCCAACTACTATTATTGTCTTTTGATGCATATACAGTGATGTACATTATCAAAAGGTTCTTTCCCTGGACTTATAATTAAAAAAAAAGTACATACTCAATCTAAACCCTACCCATATGTTTTATATTTCCACCACCAACTCACTATAAAGCAGGACTATGGCTGCTGTCATCCCAACTTCTTCTCTAATGTATAAAAGAAGTCCAGAGCTCTTATTATCGTTCAGTCAAAACTCGTGCAAAGAGGTCAGACCTGTCTAGCAGCAACTTTTAGTCCTCTGTTAAAGAATCTAATCTACAGTTAGTTAAACCCAGAACAAGCAGAGCTGCTCCTGCCACAACCGAAGCCATATGTTCCCCAGTGCTAACTATCGCAAACATCTGCGTACCACCACATCGCTTTATCCCTTGACAGACAGTGCAAAGCTGCTGGCATTGCTGTGACCTGGACTGCTTTGCAGCAGAGCACCTTCTAGGTCTCTTTGATTCAAGTCTGTGAGGATTAAGATCAGCAAGCAAGCAGGTCTTTGTACAAGCAGCAACATTTCAGATGTGTTCTGTGCAGCAGGGTGCAGTAAGATCTACAGTTTCTTTAAAAAAATGAATTATGGGATTCAAAAATGTAATTTTTCTAAATTTGCTGTGAAATTAAAATTCAAGAAACATCACCTTGAAGACAAAGAATCTTCTATCAATTCAATTCAATTTACTTTAATTTTGAATTGTATGTTTAACAAAACAAACAAACAAACAAACAAAAAGCAGCTTAATAGTAATTTAGACTCATCCCTAATGAACAAGCTAGAGGTAATTGTATGAGGAAAAACTCTTCTTGGTTACACTGGATTATGGAATTATCTCAACAGGAGAAGTGTGAATGCAAACAGTACTAAAAGAATGTTCAGTATAAGCATATTAGGAATAAAAATGATTATAATTACATCAGCAGTTCAAAATCTCTTCAGTTGTCCAATTGTCCACTGCAGCAAGAGAGAGACTTGGATTGTTTTTAGATCTTTAGGATTCTTTGTGTTATTATTGTTAGGATTAGTGCGATCTTTCTTAGCAGCACTGGGTTAGTCACAAATGCAGAATTTAATCAGATTGAAATAAAGTTGAAACTGTTTGCACAATGATCAGAGATTATGGTTGAAAAAAGTAAATAAAAACCACACAAGTGTGATCCTGGTGCATAGCAGCTTACTGTAATTATATTGATTGACTGGTTAATCAGAGAAGGTATTTTGAGGCCTCACTGTGACTCACTATGCAGTTTGAGTTCACAGCAAAATCAGTGTAATCTGTCTGAGGGAGATAAATTGTGTTATGTAAAATAGTAATACACCGTATGTCAGTTTTTAATAGAATACAAGTCATTCATTCAGCTTCAGTAACCACTTTATTCTAGTAAGGAACGCTATGGACTGCTGGTCGTTAGAAGAGCACTATTCACGCACACACACACACACACACACACACACACACACACACACACACACACACACACACACACACACACACACACACACACACACACACACACACACACACACACACACACACACACACACACACACACACACACACACACACACACACACACACACACACACACACATTCAAAGCAGGGGCAATTAAGCATAGCAAGTCAATCTCCTAGTATGTTTTTTCTGGAGTTGGAAGAAAACCTTGAGAACCCAGATGAGAACACAGAGAAGATGCATACAAACAAATGGAAAATGTTAAAATCCACACAGAAATTATCCTGAGCTCAGAATCAAACCGGTGACCATTTCTGAACAGCAGTTACAATATACTGTATTTTATGCATATACACACTGTATAACAGTGCTCATACACACAGCTTCTTCAAGTACCCATGAAAATAACTGTAAATTTCATGTTTTTGGGATATGTTTTTAAGAGAAACTTAAACCCAGTCCTAAAATGTGGATCAGCAATATTCACTTTAATACATTTATTTGAATACAGGTTTAAATGCAGGTTCTGTACAGTATTTGGATGAAAAGAACAGTTATTGTTGCATTTGGACATCACAATTGCCACAAAACTAAGATACAGTATATAGTGTAGTCTAAATGAAAATCAGGCTCTAGCAAGTTTTTAAGATATTTCAGGTCCAACTTACAATTAATGACTATATAAAAAGCACAGACTGAGACGTTAACAATTTCATTTCAGTGTCTGATGACACTTTTGGTGTGTTAATGCTGCCTCTGCCAGCTAGCACAGGATTACTTTTGTTTCATTTCTAACAGTTTTATGGTGTACTTGCAGCTGGCCTTAAATCAGTAGTTAGTGTGCAGGAGTTAAGTGGGGCAGATTAACCTGCTGCCCTCTGTTCTACTTTGGCCTACAGCTATCTAAACACACCAGTGCACTTTCCTCTTATGAGTTGACTCTGCAAACCTCCTTTCACCCCTCTATTTTATCAGTTGTTTTCGGGGTCACTAATGTTTGATGCTCTGTCAAAAAAAAAAGTCATCGTTAGGGCAGTGGACAAAAGAGGTGTAATCAGAGCAAGCAGCATACTCAGACTAAAACCTGCTGCCATTTCTATTTAGGAAAGGAGGTGGAATTGACCTTAACCCAATCTCTAAAAATATTGTAAAATGTAGTATAAGCTGTAAGTTTTTACATCAATTGAGTAAGTAACATTTCGGACACAATGTGGACTAATGCTCAGTATATTTTTCCTACACTAGCAGAATTAAATAAATTTAATTTATAGCACATTAGCTAGCTTGCTAACTAGCTAACATTGATTTGTTCTTTCTAGTTAAATCTGTTTCCGGGTTCAGCTTATGAGCTTTTGCGTTGAAGTCAAAAGTTTTATTCCACAAAGGTATTGTCTGTCATGTCCTCTGAAGATGTCACACTACTGTAACTGTAACTGTTTTGAATTCAGAAATGTAAATTTGTACATCAATTCAATTGGAATTTGTATAGCATTTTAAACAATGGAAATGGCCACAAAGCAGGTTTACAGAATTTCAAGTAGCAAACGCAGATTATCGCGTGCATGTGCAGCTACAGTATAGCAAATATAAGAAATTCTCCTGAAATGCTGCTTGAACAATCAAAACACAGAGATCACAATATCATATGGTCTGCTATAGAATTCGGCAAAGATTTTATTGGAATCATCTAAAAAAATTTGTGACAAGTTACCTTAAAAGGATGTTGCTATAACAATAGACCTGAAATTAAAATCCTCATCTTACATCAAAAAGTGGGCAAAATTTCATGGTCCAAAACCAAAACATTGTGAGCTTGAGGTGATAAAGATATTTTTATTGCCCAATTGCATGTTTCTTTGCCCTTTTGCACCTGGCACATATTCATAGCCGACTTTTACAGAATCCTAAGCTGTCCTTCTCTCTATGACATGTAGGCAAGCATTATAGCAATTCTTCATGCCTATGTGACCATTTAAACGCATCCTAGATTAATTAATCAATGTCAATTCTGGTTGCGTTTTCTAACACATTTAGAACAGTTTTTTCCATCATTACATCATCAAACATTTCAAACTACTTTGTCCAGATTTCCCGTAGAACCAAACTCTATTATTGTAAATCTGCTATTTTGCACAGTTGCACGTGTTTGCACCTTCTTTTTCATCTACTTACGTAGTCTGTGGAGCGACAGTGTGTCAGAAAGACAGAGGGCCAATCCAGCAATGTCACACACATTCCTTTCCCTTGTTCTCTGGCTGTGTTGATTGCTTCCTCTTTATTTACTGCATGTGTACCTTTGAAATTCTCACAGTGACCATACACAAAAGGACACTCAACCTCTGACCTTAGGGAAAAGGCAAGCCTAATCTGAAAGTAGCATCGTTGGCTTGCTTTGTCTTATCCCAGACAGTGAATGAATGAAACCTTGGGCAGTGGGGGTCAACCCCTGTGCATCTGTCCACTCTTTGCCAATCTGTGTCAGAGAGAGTGAGAGAGAGAGAGAGAGAGAGAGAGAGAGAGAGAGAGAGAGAGAGAGAGAGAGAGGGGAAAATCTATACACCCTTGGTCATTCACACAGCCAGGCCACCCATGGAACGTGGCACTAAGTATCTGTTGACCCCTCTTTCACCTTTGCTAAACACTGAAACTTGCCTTCCATCTTACAGCAGAAAATACATAAATTAACCAGGTTACCCTTTTATACGACTACAACAAAAATATCTACTAACCTTAATATTAGGCTTAAGCTTAAAATGTACAGTTTCTCCATCCGTCTTCCCATAAGCCATTATACCTAGCTATTATTTCATTAATAATCAGCTCTATATCTTAGTACTGATCTTAAGACAGTGATTAATAGAGCAACACTTAGGCAAATAATCAACTAATAAACTCATCTTTATCAACAGATTTCAGATCAGTCCTTCATTGTAGAATAGATAGCCAAGAATATTTTCTGAAGAGTTGTTTACATGGTCAATGGTTTTAGTTGTAGAAGAATGATAGAGGGTGTTAGATGGATCCATTAGTTCTAGTTCACCACCAATAACACTGTTTACACCACAGCAGCTTGGAATTCTCAATCTGATCAGTCAGTAGGAGTTGATTCATTTTGAGTTGATTAACAGCGGCCCTTCTACTTGTGCTGGCTTTAATTCCAGCACAGGTTTATACAGTATTGATGCATTCATTATGGTTTTTATAGAATCATGTCATTCACTAGGATTGTATGATGGACAATCTACACATCTTAGGGATAAAATGATAAACTGACAAAGAGCTGTTTAACAATGAAACACCTAATTGGCAAAGTTTTCCCCAAGGACACATTTGTTTAATATTTGTAGAAGGGGTCTTCAATGTCAGAAATTTGGACAAGACGCTTTGTGCATTTTGGCTTCTTGGAAATTTGACAAGTTGCATTTTTCCTCATCTTATGAACTTTGAGAGAGAGAGAGAGAGAGAGAGAGAGAGAGAGAGAGAGAGAGAGAGAGAGAGAGAGAGAGAGAAAAAGAGAACAGCTTTTTCATATGTAAATGTGTTAGTGAAAGTGTTAACAGAAACAACCCTTTGGCTTTCTCAACAATATTAAAGGTAATTATTTACATTGCTGGAGAATTAGCATTTTATATAATGAAGGAAACACTTGAGACTCAATGTACAGTAGTAACATATCATTCTACTATGTTATGAATGATTTTTCTATAACAGCATAATCCATTATGTGTTAGCATTACATGTTAGCTTATTTGGGATTTCATCAATTTAACACAACAATTTTTTTAAAACAAGCTGGCTGTTTATTAACACATTGAGGTTTAAATAGTGTTTTATTAGAAGTATAAAGCTTCCATGTTTGTCTACAGTTTTTACTGGGATGTTGAAAGAAATCTTCCTCACATTCATATATCTAGGAACATTTAAAAAGCCAAGTTCTTCATTGAGGTAGATACACAACTCCAATCTATAGAAGTACAGGTTTATAAATACAAAATTATAGCTATATAATTGGTTAGAATAATTTAATACAACACACTATAAATTAAAAAAATGAAAAATGTTATTTACACAAAGATGGACATATTATATTTTAAGTATTTTAACAAATATCCTATAGGATGGAGCTTAATGTATGAGGAAAATGATTTCTCTTAATCTCTTTTGTAAAGACAAGTAATTAACCCCAATTATGATATATAATAATGGCTTCAGATTGAAATGTGGGATATTCTAGCTACTGATGCCTGGTCTACAAAATCTCTCAGCTGTAATAACTCTTCAGTCATTTATTTTACATAACCTGCATAACCTGGCATTTGGACTCAATTTTGAAAAACACCACCAGTCACCTGCATCCACATGACTCTACCACCATGTCCTCGTATTGCTTGTACACTACATTATTCCCAGAGTCTATGTACAAGATGCTGATAGGGCTAAGTTTGGAAGGCACACAGCAGCTAGGTGGCATGTTGCTGGGGTTCATAGAGTTCATCAAAGTCTGTATGATGGCGTGATTAGTTGGCTCTAAATGAGACCTAAGTGGGAAGTCACAGATACCCTCACAATGGTATGCCTCGTAATCCAAAGGAGCGATAATCCAGTCATCCCATCCCAATTCTTTGAAATTTACATGCAATGGTTTTTTGCTGCATCTAGACTTGGACTTTCTGCCTTGCCGTTTGCCATGACGGTTATTTAATGCTGTCCGCCGCTTCCGCTGACGTTTCACACGATGGACTTTCTCCTTTCCAGCTTGATCAGGGTCCAGTTTAATCTTCCCCTTTTTCTCATAGTACAAGCTTTGCCTTTTTTTTGACTTCGTGAACACCACCAATATGGCTTTCTTCTGTTGTGGCCGCCCGTACCTGTGAAATCCAAGATGCCGTAAGTCGATTTCCCTCTCAGGATTGTCAAGAGAAGCCTTGAGCTCCAGACAGAAAAAGTTTCTCTGTGTGTGTAAACGGCGTTCTGCAAAAATTTCCCACACATCAAGGACTTCCCATTGTGGTTTGTGAGAGTCTTGCAAGTCTAAGATTTTGGAATACAGAAGTTTTTGAGTCTGGCAGGAAAGAAGCTGAATCTCCATTGGACCCACATCAGATGTTGGGAAGTGTCCAGAGAGTTTTGTGTAGATTCTTAGTTCAGCACCCAGCAGCTCAACTTTATTAGAAAGTGATGAGATATCAAAAAGATACTGCTGTGTCCATAGTGGAGAGTTTGCAGAGTCATCTAACAGAAAAAGCAGAAATACGTAACAACATCTTGCTGTGTTATAAAATATGATATACTGTCTGTAGACAAATCTTTTTGTAAATGTATTGAAATTGAAGTTGGCACTTGGCACAACATTGATGTGCACCTGCACACTTTGAATCCTTAGTTTGAAACACTGAGATTTTCTGGCTTGTACCTATGTGGGAAAATGTAAAGATCTCTAAATCTACCCAAAGAATCATTAAGGAAAGATTTCCCATCCTTAAACAGGCTATGCGTCTGATCATTGAAAAAAAGGAATTATAATCATTTCAGCCAGACAGACTTACCTTGTCCATTATCCACAAAACTCGTTATCGTGTTTGCGGCTTTAGATGAACGGAATAAACTCGCGTTCAGTCCTAGTTTCTCGGCAGCAGAAAAAGTCTTATAGATGGAGAGCATGTACTCGTGAGGCTCTACGGAGTCTTTGCTTGCTCTTGCGAAGCGCTTAGTGCCAGATGTGGCGAGTGTGCGTGAAAACGAGCCCGGTGATGTGGGAAGACCGTAAACACACGCACAGTACTGCAGGAGGAAGATCAGAGTCGTGCGGACGTGCATGGTGGAAACGCAGACTTGTGAGCTTAAAATAATGGCTAACTTTTATAAGAGCTCCTAGAGGACGTGTGCACAGCTGAGGAGAGAGAGAGAGAGAGAGAGAGAGAGAGAGAGAGAGAGAGAGAGACTACGTCCTATTATGCATAGTGCGTAGCGGACACACAGCCTTTATTACAGAGTTTCTACGTACTAAAAAGAGTTTGATTGCTATCTATCTATCTATCTATCTATCTATCTATCTATCTATCTATCTATCTATCTATCTATCTATCTATCTATCTATCTATCTATCTATCTATCTGTCTGTCTGTCAATCTGTCTGTCTGTCTGTCTGTCTGATTCTTTGTACAATTATAACCATTAATATTTTAGTTTCTGCATACACACTGTCGGCATAACACCACTGTGAAATGGTGAAATTCTCCAGGTTCTGTAGATACATACTGTAAAGCTATATGAATATAATCTAACCTGAGTCTGTTACCAAATAGAGGGATGACTGTCTACTCAAGTAACCTAAATTAATCTCCTTACCTACTGTAAGTTATTGAAAATGCATAACAATATACAATATACACAAGTTTTCACAGCAATTTTATATTTTGAGAAAACCTCAATACTATATGGACAATTCATCCAACCAGGAAAATTAAAAAATGTATAATTATGCTTGTTTGCACGTCATATGTCACGTAAGCTGTAAATTACAGATCTATATTCTATTGTTCTGTTCTAGTCTGCTTGATTAGATCACTAAATCACTTAATTATTCACAAGAGCTATAAATACGAGCATAAAGCCATTATTCATTCATTCATTACTTCATTCATTAATTAATTAATTCATTCATTCATTTTCAGTAACTTTATCCTGGATAAGGTCCCAGGAACAGTGGACATGTCGTGGCAATACACCCTCCATACTTGATCATATCAAACCTAAAGCAGCAACAGCTCAGTCTTCTCAGTCTTCTCAATAGACACTCCAAGTTCTCAGGTGGTGTGACGACCTCTAGTGGACAATTTAGCAAATTAGACATGCTCTATGAACAAAAGTTGTGGCAGTGATAGAAACTTCTGCAAAGTTTGCTGCTTTAGTATTTGAAGATTATTTTTCCAGATGTTTCTGTGGTTTACTGGAAAACAGTGATATGCATTTCATAAGTCTTTAAGGCTTTAAGGCAAATAAAATGTAATATATGCAAAGAGCCAATATTTAGTGTTGACCCTTGTTCTTCATAACATTTACAATTCGCTCTGGCATGCTAGATATTAGCTTCTAGGCCAAATCCTGACAAATGGCAATCCTGGCGATCTATTTTTGCTTTATTAGTGCTTGGAATTGAGCACAATTTTTGGGCTTCTGCTTTCCACGTGCCTTTTGAGGATTGGCCACCGGTTCCCTATGGGATTGAGATCTGGGGAGTTGCCTGGCCACAGATCCAAAATTTTAGTGTGTTGATGTTTGAGCCTCTTCATTATAACTTATGCCTTATGACATGGTGCTCCATCATGTTGAAAGATGGACAGATCATCACCAATTTGCTCCTGGATGGTAGGGAGAAGTTGCTCTTGCTGGATGTTTCGATGCCATTCTTTATTCCTGACAGTGTTTTGGGGCAGAAATGTGAGAGATCCCACTCCCTTGGTTGAAAAGCAACCCCACACATGGATGGTCCCAGGATGCTTCACTGTTGGCATGACACAGGACTAGGTACATGGTAGCGTTCCTTTTCTTCTCTGGACAACTGATTTTCCAGATGTCCCAAACAGTCGGAAGGGAGCTTTATCAGAGAAAATAACTCTGCTCCAGTCTTCTGCTGTCCAATCCTTGTATTTTCTGCAGAATTTTAGTCTGTCCTTGATGTTTTTCTGGGAGAGAAGTGGCATCTTTGCTGCCGTTTTTGACACCAGGTCGTTGTCCAAAAGTCTTCTTCTTACCGTCTTCGTACTCAAGCTCGGCACTGGTAGTGACACGATTCTGTAGCTGACTCCTCAGGAGGAGGCGGTCCTGGTACTTGACCTGGCACTAGTACCTCTCTCCTTCAAGTTTTTATGATCCGGTAAATGTTTGTTTAAGGTACAATATACTTTTTAGCAATTTCTTTAAATGTGAGGCCATTTTGATGCAAAACAATTACGCAAAATGATGCAAAAACTTCTTTCTTTGTAGGCAATTATGCTAAAATGAACACAATGATTGGAAGAATTCTCCCCTACTTTTATAGTATTCAGTCTGCTTTTAAAATATAATCACTATGATAGTGATTTCACCTGACTATTACTTAATGACACTTGTGCTGATGATATGATTAAAGAAATGGTGTTAGCTGGATATTTTATGCCAAGGTCAAAACCAGTGAAATCTAGCCTTTTGGGAAAAGTGAATTTTGGGGCAAATAATTTTTTTAAAATCATTTTAAATGCCTCTGTTCACTCTGCACAATAATCTAGAAACAATGTGAATTAACACCACAACAGCTTAAGCAGTGAACTTTGCAAAACACAAAATTTATGTATTTATGTTTATGTAAAATTTTATCCATGACTGTAGGTTAAGGGATGCTCTGAGATTTCCTTCACATTGTTTAGACTCCAGATTTTCTCTAATGAAGGCTCTTATTCTGTTACAGGCACAAATTCAGAAGTTCAGGTGTCAAATATTTTAATCTATGAATTTTATTAACATATGCAATAAATTTATTAAGTACCCATTATGTTTAAGGAAAACAAATAAACATAGTATATTTACTATGAATTTAAAATGTATAGTAATATTAATGTATGTAAATGTATAGACATCATTGTATGTAATAAATGAAGAATACTTAGGAAAAACATCAGAAATTCCATATCTATGTATAATAAAATAATATATCTGTGACAGAAGTTTAAGAAATCTATAAATGATTTTGTATCAGTATGACAAAAGAAGAATGAACCGTCAGTGTATTTAGCAATTCATGAAAATAATGAAAATATAAATTGATATATATTGTGTATATATTAAACTATATTGTTAAAGAAAAGATGTCAGCTAGACATTTATAATAGAGGTCAGTTGTTGTCCAAAGCCAAAGTGTAGATTAGATGCAGGACACTCTGTAGTATTATTAAATAGACAGCGTGTATTGTGAAAGCAGGACTAGAGTCGAAGATGCTGTTATAGTCTGGAGGAGCAGGCTCCGTTGAGGTGGATTTGGTGGTGAAAGATGTGGCTGGTGAAAAATTAGTAAACACATTAGATGAAGTGAAAGTGCATGAGGTTACAACAAATGGTAATATGACAATATATGATTGTAAGTACATTTGGAGCATTTGTAGAGAAATGAGTGGTGTTAGAAAAGAAAGAAAACAACTTACTTGATGAAGAACCAATAGAGAAGGATCTGGACTGTGTTTTCCATTCATTCAGAGTGAAAGCCAGTATCATGTTTACGCCTGGATAAAAAGAGAAAAACCTTTAAATATGATTGCATGGTGTAGCTGAAATCATATAAGATCAAGCACTTCAGTGTTTCGGTGTTATTGTATTTAACTTTCTAAAATTGTTGAATAAAACAAATGTACTAATTACTAAGGTTTCAATTAACCATGCTCGATCAGACTGCATAGCTAAATACAATGATATAAAAACACTGAAGTATTCCATTAAGTTTTGTATTAAGTATTGCATAGATTGCAATAGATAACAGAGTTCAATCATGTTAAACAATTAATGAACAGTAAACACACAGATTCTTTAACAACAACAACAACAAAAAAAAAAAAAAAAAAAAAAAAGCTTAAAAAACTACAATTATTGTGAAAAGCTTGTACTTTAAACAATAAAGGCAAATATTAAGCTCTCCCACCGGTGGTATTGATGGCCAGGTCAGTGAAATTTGCCCAGCAGCTTTGGAAAGGGATGGTTGTGTTTCCATACAAGCCGTCTGCTGGGTTTCCATGAGCGTCTTTAAGTATGGCTGAGATCATTAGAGATGTCACCCCAACTGATACACACTCCCCCTGGAAAAAATGTCAGAGGATACCAGAGCAAATATGGCGTAAGGTCTGGTAATGTAATTAGGGAGGTCATGGCTCAAACTCACAGCTAATTATAAAATGCCTTATGAGTTAAAACAAGTCCATCCATGCTACAGTATCTAGCCTGATCAAATACAACAGCTTGAAAAGCTCTATAAGCAGCAAAGTTATATTATATTTTTTGTGCATATAAAATAAACTTGTTTAAAGGTGCAAGTTGTAATTGAATATGGAACTATAAAGCATGTGCAATATTGGATTTGGGATTTACATTACTGCCAAATAATAAGTTTGAACAGTTTTTCTATTTTAGGCTGATTAAATATCAGATATCCAGAAATGAGCTCCTCTCCTTGTCAGAAAAGAGCTGCTGAATTACGTCACCTTTTATTAAAAAGACAACTCATGAGGCATATATTCTGTTTAAGTCAAAGACGTGGAGTCACTTACTGAGAAGGGAAATGCCATTGCATGCCATACATTGCAGGCAAACGAAAGCATTAGAAATGGCAAACTTCCCCTTTGAGCAAATATCTTAGATCTGTTCACACCTTGAAGCAAACAAATAGAAGTTTAAACTTGACATTAGCAGGTTTTTATGAGTCTTACCTGCTGGTCCACAGCCATGATTCCAGGCTGAACACTGAGAAGTCCAGGGGAAAGCCCTGCCACTGGCTCCACCACCACCTTCAGAGCAGACACACTGCTCACTGTCTGCATTGTTGCATCCTCACGTGTCACCTCCTGACTCACCACCTGCCCAAAGACATTATAAACCTCTTTATACAGTATATCTCAGACCTTTGTGTGTTATTAGACTGGATGATGGAGCTGTAAACACCCAACAATGCAGTGACTGGTTATAAAATTAAGTGAGAGTTCTAAAATTTTATATCTATAAAATAGCTTGACAATGAAACAATAATGTTTTAGAAACACATTATATCTTGTTGCTGATCAATGGTATTTAAAAAATATTCCTTGCCAGACTTTGCTATGGTGAAGTAAAATTTCCCCCAATAAGATCTGCAGTAAACACAAAATATTACTTGATAATGGCAATGCCATTGACAAGGCCAATACCTCAAATGTTGCACTGCTGTTTTACTAAAATTGTATTACATAATTTCACATTAAATTAGTCCTGAATTAGGACCATAGTTTGCTTTAGTGGTCAGATGAACCGTAGACTAGTTCCCTACTATATTACAGTAAAAGAAATGATTGACATAGATGATTCCTATCATACCTGGCTCCAGGATGGGTCACTAGGTGGTGGAGAAGGAAGAATGACTCCCACTGAAGACACGTTGAATCCGATAGACTGACTCAGATTTCCAGAGACAGCAGCCTGGCCCAGGGTGTCAGCAACAGTCTGCAACACTGTGAACTGATCCGAGTCTACAGCAGATATACAATATACACCACAATGTGGTCAGTTTTCAGCACAGAGCACGAGGACAGTCAAAACAACTTTTATGTTTCTATCTAAAGGTATAAACAAGATGACATGGTCAATGCAAACTGACTAGTTTTAATTATGAGGCTGAATTACTTCAGCAATGGTGATTGTGTGTAAATTAATACAATATCCATGCAGTCAGACTTCCTCCTCTAATGTGTCTATTGGCTGCTCACCACTTGTGCTATTGGAAGATGTTTGGTTGCTGGGAGGTTGCTTGATCTCCACCTCCACCGTTAGTCCAGTGGCCCGTCTCCGCCTCTTTGCCCCGCTGCCCTCCCGCACGATGTTGGTGATTCGGATCATGCTGGGAGGAACCTTCAAGAACAAAGCCAGGTTGTTCACCAGCTGTTCACCAAAGAATTCTTCCTCTGTCATGGCTGGAAGGTTGAAGGAGATGAAGAGCACTGGAGACGTGCTGATCTGAACAGGGGTAGAGCCTCGCAGGAGGACATGCATCATTTTGTAATCAGGGTCAAAGAAATTGGAGCCGTGTGTGCCGTTAAGTGCAGGGATGTATTGTCCTGACGAAAGGAGAATGGAGAAATAAAAGGATGATATTAGAATACATGTAGGAACTTAATATAGATGTTCAGCATACTGCTATCATTTATTGGGTCTTTATCATCACTCTTTAAAGCAACATTGTAAACCAAACAAAATTCTAACATATTTTTAACAGATTTCTGAAAATATTTTGATTTAATGTTGAATTTCTTTGTGTTCATATGAATGTGTTGATAATCATATTTAAATGTTCTGAATTTATTCGAAGGGTTCTAAAATGATTGCTTTGTTTTGGGTCATTTTTATTAATATGAATTGAGAGTTTAAAAGTTTTTTCAATAATATCAGACCAGAGTTAGACTGGAGTTTCATGAATAAACTGGAGTTAACTGGAGTTTCATGAAAAGCACATTTCTCAGTCAGCAATATGCAACATTATTATTATGCAATATAGATTTGTTCGAATCTGTATTGATAAATGAAGCCCGCAATTAGTAATATTAACACTTTTGTCTTTTGGATATTACAATACCAGGGTAGGTAGGTTTAAGCAAGGTGTAGTCGGTTTTGGCTGCATTCCACTGTGCGTTGGTTGGAGCGACCAACTGATTATTCACGTAAATATCCAAACGCTGAGGTTTTGAGTAAAATACAGCCACTTTAACAGTCTGTAAAAAGAGCAAAAAGACCCTAAGTCAAAAAACATCCGATCGATTGCTATCACAATCAGAGGGTTGCAATATGAAAACTAGTGAGTGTGTGTACCTCAGTGGGTGGAGTATTGAGCATCATGAGCCTTAGTTTTTGAGGGGACACCCCCGTGAAATAGATGTCAAAAGATTTGTTTGTGGCTATAATGCTGTGGAAGAGAGACAGTCTCTTTTGACATGTATAACCAGCGCACCAGCCATGGTCCTGTGGGCCTGAGAACAGAGACAGGATGAGACGTGCTGTTAAAAATGTTTAATGATAAGTTGCAGGTATTAGACTATCAAAACAGTATTAACTAAAATATATTCTAAAGCATACTAACATACTGTATACTGTTAAAATACAATAAATGTAATACTGGAAGATTATTTACACAAACTGAAAACAGAATACGGAGGTCCTATCTGGGGTAGTAGCACATTTAAGGATCTCTAGCTGTATCTGTTTACAAGTACAGCATCTACTGGACACCACTAACCAGTGCAGTGGAGGTTTAGTGGTTAAAGTTAACAGAATTACTCATCAGAAGGCATAGCATCAAGGTGCCCTGTGCTCTGGACCTATCTTCATAAAAAGATGAAATATCTGAAGAATTTCACTGTACTATAAGGCAATCATTTATCCAGAGGGACATACAGAGAAAAACAGTATCTTTAGTTGTATTGAGACTTCAGTGTTGTGGCCTAAATTAGGGGAATTTATCGATTTTATTCTTAAATTATGTATAATAGAACTTTCCCCTGGAAACACTGGGAAAAACATGAATGCCATTTCGTTCAGCTTAGCCCTCAACCTCAGCAACATCACTTGAATTCAAAAACGTTCTCTACTAGGGATGTGTAGATAATCAATTTAGCTCATTCAATTTCTCAAAATATAAAATATTTTGTAGGATGAATGAATAAGTGCTGTTAATGTACCACATAACACCACACATTAATGTAAATCGAAGTGATCTTCCTTTCTTCCTTGAGCTTCATACCTGACCGCTTACTTTCACCCACCCACACGATACCTCCGGCTCGTATACTGTATGTATGAATCCCGCTGACTCCTAGTCGTAAAAGTCTTTAGGTAAACTTTAGATAAAAAGACTAACAGTGTTCCTCCTATACTGTTTGTTTTGAGCACATGATCTGTTCATCATAATATGAATATATTTGGTTACAACACTTGCACTCATGTGTTTACCATTTAGCAGGTCTACATATCCATCTCCCAGCACAGCTACAGGGGACAGACGTCTGGTTTCAGTGTCTGAATCCAGACTCTCGATCACTAGCATTCTGTAGTTCATCCCAAAGCACTTGTAGGCCTGCCAGGTGCTCATAAACATGCAGGTTGAGTCCCGGATCACACCTGTATGCATAACAGCATGCATTAGCTCTGCAGCAGATGATAATTCAGCGACAGCAACTGCTTGTATATTGACACATTGTTTAAAACGAACTATAAACTTCAAAACTACAGTTTACTTTTTTGAGCTATCCATAGTATGGGTCACTTTCTTCCAGACTCACCTTTGTATGGGGCAATGTTAGCTACAGGGATTCGGCTGCCATTTAGGTAAGTTAGCATGACTTTGGGGATACGATAGTTTCCCAACCCGTGTCGGGGATCCCCATCCCACTCGTACTCAGACAAGGGTATCACTGACCCCACTGCTCCCAGGAAACTACCATCCAGATCATTTATCATGCTCTTCTTCTTGGCATCACAGTCCATATCCACACAGTCAGATGGGTTAACTTTGCTGCAATGAATTCAAGAGATTCACAGATTGGGAAAGCAGAAAAACATAACCTATAAACATACACTGAGAAATGGCTGTTATCATAGTATTACAAGGAGTAAATGGAGTGAATAATTTTGAGCTAGAACAGTGAGCGGCCGAAAGAAGAAGATGAAGATGAAGAACAACAACAACAGCCTGGGAAAATCTGTCTGTTTCGGGTTTAATCCTAAAAGAAGTTTTTTTGCAAGTAATATATATTCATCTGCATATATAAATATTTCAGCATGTATTAAGAAAACACCTTTTAACCACGGCACTCACGAAATCATCCAGTAATGCAGCTCATTAACTGCACTACATTATCTACTAGAGATAAAGACTAGATCTTCCTCCTATTATAGGGTATAAAGTCAATTGCACTCATAATGTATTGTACCATTTTTTTCCAGGCTAACTAGATTCGTTTATAAAGGGAGGTGAAGGCCATGTTAATGTCTGAAACAACAATTCGTTCAAATTGTTTTGCACCATAAAACATTAAAATAAGTGTCAGATAGTGACTGAGCAAAAATGTGATATGAGAATATGTCTAGCAGCAGCGCAACTCACCCGAGATCTGGATGATGAATGAACACTTGAGCACCCTCTGAGCTGTTACTCTTAGTAATCCTCTGAACATTGATAGGGTGTTGCAGGTCCTCATTTTGTGGATTGGTGAAAAACATGTAGTTCATTTCACTTGAGCACACATTAGTAAACCCAACAAATGTAGTATCTGGAAGAAGTGAAAGCAGGTTCAAAACACCCATAAGGACAGCGTTCATCAATGCACCACTTTTATATACCAATGGGACATGATAAATGTTTCAATGCATCTTTTTACTTGAGACACTCAGGAGTCCACTAATCGCGTTGTAGCTCATAAGTCCAGCATGGGGTTTCAGAGGAGCATGATTGTGAGCAGATTCAAATGTTGGGAAACATATTCCAGTCCTGCCACCTGCCAGATACACAGAATATAATGGCAGCTCATCACTTAGCTCATACTAAACTCATACGAATAATTTACAATTTTTATATTCTCAGCATACAGAATCTCTCAGATATTGTCTATATTTTTGACAAGGTGAAAGAAAAAAAATTATGATTCTTCACGTGTAGAATTGTTTTGTTATTTTGTTAGCTGAAATAGATACTACGTCTGGCAAGTTTTCTTAAAATAAAATAAGATCAAAACAAACCTAGAATAATCAGTCTAATTCATATTACGCCTTATGCCTATACAGGCAAAATCAGTGTAGCTTAGTTTTACAAGGAAATAAACTAATAAATAATAAACTAATTCACCACTAAGGCACCAAATATAATTAAAGAATGCCAAAATACAGCCTAAAACTGAGACTGAGATATTGTATATAAAAAAGAGGTAACGTACCATTAAGAGGTCGGGGTGCCCTGTGTCCGATACTGCAACCGATGTTGACGTCATTCATTTGCACAGTGTCAGAGCAGTTAAAATTGGGACTATTGCCAACAATTAAGCAATCCTTAAAAACATTAAGATTATGAGATCCAGTTATGATTGCATAGATTGGAAAGATATTAATTATTGTCCATAAATATTTTTAGCTTTTTTACCTGGATTAGGATGGTTTTATTTGAGTATTCATGGCTGGATGAAGGGGGTTCATAAATTAATGGCATGATTCCCATACCGTTGTCCACAAGGGTCACATCAGAGACCACAACACTCATGTACACCTTAACAAGAGCAGAAATAGAGCTGAATAATACACTACTACACAAATATGTGTTGCAATAACTTGTACATGCTCTGGTCAATAAAAATATAGTGTGGAAATACTTAAAAAACAACATATATCATAATAACATGTATTAGAAATATATTAAATCTAATACATTGTCAATTTTATCTAGTTATTGTTAATTGTAGTTTTTTGGGTATTGTCCACTATGTACATAAAATCTATCATTTTCATTGAAGAAACTTTTCAAAACATACAATTTACAGAAAAATATTAGCTACTGAATGTAAACCTTACTGTAATACCACAAATATACAACAAATTATTACATCCCCTAGTGTTACTGAGACATTGCCATGCTTCTATGTGTTAATAATCATGGCCATTAATTCATTTATAGGTCATTGTTGAGTCTCTGTATGTAGTATATATACTTTAGACATGACAAAAGATAGCTAAAACAAGCCAAATATTTTGTTAGCTCCTTATGGACATTATGTACACTAACCAAGTGCTTGGACTGAAGCTACTATAGAGAGATTATACCTGGAAGTAAATTCCATAATCAAAACTTTTCCAGACATTAAATCCCTTGATTTGAGTACAGCCAGGAAGTCCATCTTCATTCATATAGACTCCATACAGGCCACCGTGAGCCTCGTTCTGCTGCCACTGGGCTACTGGATTGAAAGAGCCTATTGACATACAAATTCAAACATTTAATCACTTTATTCATCTGTCTAGCAGATTGCATTTACACTTTAAACACTTTATCCTCAACATTAATTTATTTATTAGTGATAGAAACAACCATGTCTTAGCAAGGGAAGATTTATTTTTTTTAACAAAAATAAGGTTCTGTAATATTTCTCATTATGCAATTATTATTGAAGATTTATATCTATTTCTAGACATATTTACTAATCATAAGGTTTAGAAACATCTTTCACTAATGCCTTATAATCTGGCTTCTTTCTAGAAAGAAATACTTTAATAAACAAAATTATTTGCTAATAGAGAAAGTCAATTTCAAGCTGGAAATGAGTAAAAACAAATAACATAATCTACAAAAACAACAACAACCCTAATATATGTATGCATTTTATAAACAATCTATTACATTTATCTTTTTATTAAATTGACCTATATTCAAGATATTTTTACTTGTTACTGTATTTTTTGGAATGCAGCAATTATGAGAATGCTGATGATCCTCTGTTGTTACCTGGACATGGCTCTCCATTGATTCGAAATC
Source organism: Tachysurus fulvidraco (assembly GCF_022655615.1). NCBI lineage: Eukaryota > Metazoa > Chordata > Actinopteri > Siluriformes > Bagridae > Tachysurus > Tachysurus fulvidraco. The sequence continues at coordinate 7,643,170 of NC_062541.1, read as the reverse complement.
CTACTCTTTCATACCCAGCAACAGTGTTGCCTCGAAGAACTACATTAGTGCCCATGTTAGCCTTGAACGAGAAAAAGTAAATGTTAAACACTTGATATAGAGATTATATTATTACTGATAGATAGATAGATAGATAGATAGATAGATAGATAGATAGATAGATAGATAGATAGATAGATAGATAGATAGATAGATAGATAGATAGATAGATAGATATCGATTTGTATTAGTTTAGGAATGAAGTTTAGAGATGTTCTGTGTTATTGTGCAACACACCTCAATAGCTGCAGGCCAGTTGGTATTCGTTGTCTCTTGTCTTCCATTGTATGATCCTGGCCACAGTGTGAGTGTAACCAGATTCCTACGGACTGTGATGTTATTGCCCCACACTCTGATTCCTATAAAGATTAAAAGTGCATTGTGAAAGTGTGCTTCAAGCCTTATTTGGTTTTATAGAAGCAAACGTTGGGCTAGTCTTGAATAATTACCACCTTTTTCATTGTATTACTCTGCAATTCAGAGGTAAACATTTACTGATGTTCTGATGCTCAATACTGAAGCTCTGAGCAAAAGGATTGAGCCAGAAATGTTACTAAAACTCTCCAGTAATTCAGGAAATCTCTCTTTTTTGCTAGAATTGGTAACATTACCACCCTTCAAGGCTTTACTAGAAGGCCTCTATATCTGTTATATGGTGACTGAAGTGTGATACCTTCTCCTACAGTGTGATAAATGACATTGTCCTCAACAATCAGTCCGTCTGTTCCAAAGATGCCAATAGCGGGAGAAAAGCCGTGGTGAAACGCACATCCTTTAATGTAGGATTCATTCTTACTCACCTGTGAAAATATGATATGTAAGAAGAAAAAACCCACCAAAATGGCATATTGTTTTAGGACGTAATCAGTGATGGGGATGGAGGCAAAGTTGTTGCTCTTATAACACAGAATCAGTAATTATGACACATCATGCTTTTTATTCATTTATGGTTACTCTTATGTTGTGGAACATCTGAATAAAATAGTTCCTGATATTTCTTACATTATACAAACTATAAGCAGTTATTCCCTCATATGAGACTCCTCTCATTAACTCGAAAGGCTTCATAAACTTTTGCTTGCAACAGTATCTGTAAATACTAATTCTATCTCACTGTTCTTTAAAAGTCCCTTTGGAGAAGTAGAATAGTGTAAAAATGATTGAGTCAGAACAGAATCAGTAATCTTGTACATCTCACCTCCCCCAAGTTGAGGAAAGCCACAGAGTAGCGAGGATCGATGCTGTCTGTCCATCCTTCCTGACCAGTGTGGTAAAACTCCACATCCCTAATCTGGGCCTTTCCTAGAAGATTCACACAGTCACAGAAATGAAAATCGTTAATATGTGTATAAAAAAAATCTTCTGGGATCATTAGGTGTATTGGGTGTACTAACTATATACCTTTGTAGTTGAATCCTCCAGAGGAGAAGGATCCCACTAACACTCTAGCTCCAAATGATTCATTGTAAAGCGCTGGGTAATCTCCACCAATTATCTTAATGTTCCTACTCAGAAGACCCACATCACCAGACAGCCTGTAGCTCTTGGTTGTTCCTGGTGCTGTATAGTTCTCCGCTGCATCAGTTGCACAAATAAATACAACAGCTTTAAATGTGCCTTTGTATTATTTTAGACAATGTGTTCTCTGGAAAGTTTTTCTAGATATATGCTTTACTGTACACTGTAATGGACTAACCAATGTGTGTGTAAGTGAGTGGCTGATCCAAGGTCAATGTAAAGCCATCGCTGGTGACTGCAGATATAGTTCGAGTCTCTGTCTGCCATGGATCATAACTTGTGGTGGACAGCACGATTTCATCCCCTGCCTGGTTAAAAGGTTGAGTAACAAACATTGAATTGAATTCTCAATTCTGATTGGTTAAAATCCTAAGTTTATATGAATGCACTCATTAAAATACATTTCAATATTGTTTCTATAGTAACCACTTTCATAGGTGTTCTGTGTGGAGATTATTCCATATAAATTGAGACTAAAAATAAATGGGGTTAAATAAAAAAAAGTGCTATAAGATCATTAAAAGGAGATGTTTATTTTTTAATAAATTACAATTTTAATTATTGACAAATTGCTGTGGTATAAAAGGAAAAAATGTTGTGGTGCTTTTACTGGAAATGACATAAGCATATATTTTTGCTGATTCATCATTGTTGAATTGTTGCAGGACACATTCCAATTTAAAGATTTTAAATCTCAAAAAGATAAAACTGGATTTAAAAAGGTGGTGCCAGAAACCAGGAGGTACTACTAAACTTTTGTACTGTATTTGGTGCTTAAAATGATCACAGAAATCTGACGATCATGTAGTATGCACTTAATTATTTTTGCATGTTGAACCGTACTCACCTGCCAGTCTACAGCCTCCTGAAGTGTGAGAGAGTTGGACCCAGCCCAAGCGGTTTTGGCCAGTTTAGTGCGATATACTTTGTGTGGCATTCCATAGAGGTCAAGTGCACCAAACACACCTTTAGAGTAACATCAGAATTGTGTTTAATATCACTGCTTACAAAGAGATTTAATATATTAAAAAAAATCTTTGTGTGATAATGAAGCTTGTACATGTTAATAACAACAATTGCACCCAAATACACAACATATAAAGGTGTGAATTCACAACAGACGCATCACATAAGCAACCAGGGTTGTGTAAAATGCCACCACAAACCCTCACTCCATCCACAGCTGAGTGGGTGAATTCACATTCCAGTTATTTTTTTTAGTTTGAGAGAATTACTAACTAATAAATGTTTAATAATTATTGGAATCATCCTAGTCCACTATCAGGACAGTTCACTACTGTACCACCAGAGGGCACTATCACTTAAATTATACAGACTTGTACTCACTGGTCACATACATGTAGACACATTTCTGTGTCATGTAACTTATGATGTGTTATTATATTCTGATTTACTGTATGACTCTTACCTGCTTCTCTGTTCTCTCATTTGGGATATGTCTTGGATATTCTGTATATTAATGTTCCTAACCTCTGCCAGTTCTCCTATTTTTTGAGTCTAGCAATTTTTTAGACTGTGGACTTTTGTGAATCTGTTCCTAATAAACTTCCCAAAAAACTCATCATTAAGCCTTGTTCCTTATAATTACATTGCTACTCAAGATTATTAAGTAAGATTCAAGAGCAATATGAGGAAATCTAATTCCTCACTGTAGGTGCACAGATACATAAAGAGGATTGTGCGTATAAAGTGTACTAGAGAAGAAAATCACACAATATTAAATTATTACCTGAAATTTCATTTTGTTCAGAGCAATCTGCTACCTTACAACTCTGTTCATTTCAATACATTAAGTGAGTTTTTCTGGTACATGGTACATAGTTATATATGAGCATGTTTGATTATGCCGTTACCCAGCACTTTAGATCCTTGGTTTTGTCCATCAGGCAGAGGCCATTCAGGCGTGTATTGGTTTCCCCTCAGAATAATTTGCAGTTGTCCGCTGAAGGGCTTGTCTGGCCAACCAGCGATCAAACGTCCTCCCTGTGTGGAAACACAAATTATATTGTTTTTTAAACATTACCCAAATGCAATGTCTGACCTCCATGGGCCTCTAATTTATTTGGTTTTACAGTCTCTAAAACAACATTTCCAAATTATTTTTCCCCTAGAAGGTGCATGTGACATAAGCAGTATTTTGAATAAAAAAAATTAAGTTAGTGGTCCAGCAGAAGAGTAACTGTAGAATTTAATATACCCAGGTAATAGATACATCCTTATGGCATAAAAGCCTTACCCTTGAAGATAGCATGCCAATGACAAAAAAATCCCTTCATTTCTCAGGAGTATCTGCTTTCATAATAAATTTCTTAGAGTTTATATTCAAAGAATTTGTGGTGTAATAGTACCGTTGTTGAGTAATTTGAATTATAATTGTAACCCAAATTCAGATGGATCTGATGATTTATGGAAAAACTGACCAGGATGGAGATGTAAGTAGCATTGAGGACGATGCTTCTGTCCTGCGGAAGACTGCGGGTGGTGCTGTTAGACATGATGGTGATGTTGTCTAAAATTTCCAGGACTCCCATCACTGTGAGGTTATTTAATGGTGGAATAAAGGTGTCTAAAACCACCCAGCTGCCTACAGATGAAGAATAGAGCAGTCTACCATCACCCTTTTCTATTGTTAGCACAGCACTTACACAGTATATTATCCTAACAGCAATACATTTTAGGAAAAGGTCCTGAAAATGGTTGGAAAGTCAATTTGTAATTGAAATACAATGGAATTTTTGCCACAGTTTAGAAAATGAGTCCAATACCTGAGGGAATGACAACAGAGCCACCTTCTTTTGGGACAGTGAAGTTATTCTGTGCAGATGACTGCCAAAATGACTGATTGGACCAAAGACTGCAAATCATAAGACGAATGTAAGATCCTTTTCAATAAAGGGTAATCGAGCACATTTAGTAGTTCAAATTAAAAACAAAAACAAACAAACCAAAAAAAACATTTGAGCCTAATTGTCATCACAGCCTATTAAGTCCAAACTGGTTACTGGTTTTAAAAGAAACTTCACAGTTGTATAGTTATATAATATTCAGCTAGGCCGTTTGAAGGTTGAACCATGATTCAAAGCTCTACTGCATGAAACCAAATGAATGAAAAACAATGAAAAACTGATCTTTTTCTTTGAAACTACTGTACATCTGAATTTTGTGCTGATCCTAACTTTATTTGGTATAAATGAATTTATCCAAACTGACTTGATGTGGATGCCACAGTAATAGATATAAATAGAATACAGTTAATAGATGTAGCAGGCAGGATTACAAAGAAGTGATAGAGGTGCAGACCCACACCATCAATTAGGAGTATAAGTTGGACTGAATAAAGAATTGTAAAATGTAATGTAAAGAAAATGTAATGAAAACTAGAACTGAAGCTTTGCAGTAAATTCTCTAATATTTATAGTGAATGTATGCAACATACATGTAATTGGCAGGTCGGCCACTGGGCAATGGTGTTGGGGTGAATTGTGCTGGTGGTGCGCAGTTGGTGTAGAAACAGTTATAAACTTTGAATGCCAATGAAATGTCTCTGGTCGATCTGTCCACGCTATTCCTCCGCTGTCTATTAGTAGCAGACGTTTTGGTAGACACTAAAGGAACAACATTGTCCAACATGGTTAAAATCAAAACAGAATCCAGAAAAGCCAAGCTATTTGTTCTCTCCACTTCATATAGCTCAAATAATATGGATTTTTAATAAGGATATTTACAACAGCATTTTACCAATGTAGTAGAGGTTGTTGGATGACTTGTTCAGGTACCAGTCTCCGTTTATATTCACGCTAGGATCCAGGAGATTAGCTGAACCATTTCTATTGTCCACCACAGACACTTGATCAGGACTCTGAGTCAGATTGTGATTCACAATTATATAATCTGGAGACTATTTGGAGAGAAGGAAGAGAAACACAGCTCACAATTAATTTAATCAATATAGTTTCCATAATATCACAAAGTAATGGAATGCTTCATTCAAATTTATCTCTATACATCCGCTAAGCTGCTTTGTGACAGTTTTCATTGTTAAATGGACTATAGAAATAAAACAGAGTTAAAATTAAACTGAGGTGATTATAAAGCATAATGAGTGACTGTAATCATGACTTTACCTTGAAGCCATAAAACACTGCACTATACGAGATGTTGCTAATCTGCAAAGCATTGCGAAAGTACCAGTTGTAGGTTTTGTCAGTCGGAAGCAGAGCCATCCAACCACTGCGATGGGTAATCAATTTATCAGCAAATGGAACAACACTTGAGCCTAGAATAAAATGAAAATCAGTTATATAAATCATATTGTATTTTCTCTTCTAAAATACACAAGAAACAGGATCCAAGGATCCAATAATGCGTAATTGTATAAGCTGACTACAAATCTAATATTTCTACATGTACTGTACTCTTCTATGATAACGAGAAGCTAAGCAACAGCACACTGTCTTACTATAATAAATGACAAATTTCTTAGTGTAATACAAGCTAATTCTTTTCCATACCAAATGTATTGGTGAGTATGAGATCCTTAAACAAAAGCGAGGAGGGTAATGAAGAATTAATCCCCAGTCGGTGGAAGTCAATTGTGTTATCACACACTGTACCAGGGAAGCCTAAGCTCCATGCAGCATTGTCAGAACAGTGGTCTGGATCCAGCAGGTTACTCTTTGGCACTACCTTGTAGCCAGGATTACCTTTTGACATGAAGGAGAAAAATAAGGCTCAGGAAAAAAAATAAAAAATAAAAAACCCCATAGCTTCAATAAAAAAAGTCAGTAAATTGCTTTTAATATACACTAAAACATTTTCCAAGGCCAAAAAAGCCTGGCAAGACATAGACATAGACCATAAGTATAGCAGAACACAGAAAGACATATTATAGCCACGTACAGTAGCTCAAGTAATTCCTGTCAACATATCTTCACTACTACATAGAGGTATCTAATACTGTAAATAATACCTGTCAGTGATCCATCAACATCTGCAAGAATAACTTCATGTTCCCATCTAAAGGTAGCCTTGTTGGGTGACTGATAATATTTGATTCCACTGAATTTAACTTGCCAGCCCCCACAAAAGTTGCCACTGGTTCCTTGTATAGTGGTCACCCCAACTGCAGCACAATTTGGCCGGTCAAAATTAATAAATTTGGTGTTGAGGACACTCATGCCATCGTCCAGGGGCAGGACAATCCCATGACTAGTACAGTAGTTGCTACCAAGGCCAAGCTCGTCTACATGACCCACTAATGTGCTGTTGACCAGTCCAGCGCCTGTGTCTAGCCCCCACCCGCTCACATGTTGCTGGATGATGCGCTTGGTCTCCACTCCTGCCACCTCATTGTTCACCATGAGAAAGTCGTTGAACTGTACTGCTCCTACGTTCACCCACTCTGCTCCTTTCTCGTTGTTCCAGGATGTGAGTTTGCGGAACACGGCTGGCTGAGGTACAGTAGCACCACACTTTCCGCCTTTCTTGGGGAAGAACTCCTGGAAGATCCACAGGCCAAACCAACCTTGTGAGTGAGCTGTATTGTTATAAAACTCACCCAGAGGCACCATCTTTTGGCAGATGTTACTGTCATAGGATGGGCCATCTGGATTGTCATGCATTCGGTACCAGAAACCAAAGTGTGTTCCGCCAGCGGCTGCATTGTGAATGATGGTATTGTTAGGGTTGGTGACCCAGTAGCCAGCTGGAGTCACATCATCATTTAGTAGGCTGGTGCTCTGACGAACGAAGACGGCCAGGTTGTACTGCAGGACATTGCCAGTCTCAATGCCATCTTCAATGAAGAATGCTCCTCCCATGATGTTATATATAACATTACGCTCTACCAGCAGCCTGTGTGTGTTATGGATGGTGACTGCACGGTTGTAGGTCTGATGGATGCCACAGCCACGAACATAAGACTTGAAGTTAATGTCTCCCATTAGGTGCCAGTGGATGGGGTAGCGACCCAGTCGATAGGCCTGGCCAGCATTGAATACCTGCCACAAAACAAAAAAAAAAAAAAAAAAAGATTTAATGAAAAAAATGTAAAGCCTTTAAGAGAGAATAATTTCAATAGTCCCACATGCATGTTAGATGTATTTATAAAACATTATTCATGCAAAATGATACCTCAACATATTCAATTCTTCCTATAGCCAGGTTTTCACCAGGCCGAGGTGCATGGAACATAATGCACCCACCAAACTCATCACTTCCAACTTCTTCCCCGAATCGTCCTTGGAAACAAGTCTGTGTGGCAAACTCCCCTGAAATTAAATATTTGCATTACACTTATATTAAACTGTACAGTTAGAATACAGCATTAACCCCAAAAATCAATAATTTAATGCTTTCCATTTAAAACATGCAATGTTGTAGAATATTAAGAACAATCTATATAGAACAAAGTGCCCACCTGTATTAAACCCATCAGGGCATGGTGGGATTATATCACTCCATTCTTTGTTAACAGATCCACGGACAACAATGTTCCTAGTCAGCACACCTATCTCAGCCCTTGCCTCAAATACAGTGCCATCAGGTAATGTAATGGCCACCCCAAGGTGGGTGTAATTCAGAGGACTGCTCAGAGTTAAGGTTCGACCATCAGATGACACAGAAGCTATTTTCCTCACTTCATTCTGCCCTTGGCTGTGCCTGCAAAATTACCCACAATCCACATTTAGCATGTGTTGGAACGTCAGCTGTAGACTGAAAACATCTCTCCTAATATGTACATTGTATATATTGTATATTATTATTATATAGGCAGACCATCAGCTAGAAGACAAAATCTTTGCATTTTTTGGAATTATCATTAAGGTAACCAAATTTCCACATTGAGATTGTAGCTTTAGCCTGTGATGATGTATCTATACCTGGCACCTGTTGAGGCAATGACAATTTCGTCTCCGACTTTCCAGGTAACTGCATCCATCAATGTGAGAGTACTGGAACCATTTTTAGCAGTATTGGCAAGGCGAGTCCAAGTGATAGGGATAGGGATACCTGAAGAATGAGATTTGAAATTGATTCTATAGCGCAAGTAAATTTAAATGAAATGAAACTTGTACATCTCTGTCCAACATACTTTTGTCAAACAAGCTATATCCTCGCTTATCAAATTAGAAAGTGTCAATGAAATCATAAAACTTTACAAAACTCTGGTACAGAAATTGAAATTGTTCATGTTTTAGAAATTTTTGAAAACTAGTGTCTGATCTATGACCATATGACCACAGAAAAATATGTTTCCTGTTCATTATGAGATTTTATCATTTAAATAAAGGAAAAACTAATTATTATTATTATTATTATTATTATTATTATTATTATTATTATTATTATTATTATTATTATTTATTAATTTAGTATTTTTTAAACAAATAATACATTATTAGAATTATGATGTAATTGATGGGTGTACCATGCAAATCCAGCACTCCCTCTCTGACGCCCAGGGTTTTAGCCCCATAGACAGGGAGTTCTGGAGAACGAATTTGGCCATGCAGAGTGATGATGGCTTTGTGCTGGAACGGCATGTCCTCTGTTCCAATCTGAAGAGCTCCACCATCTGTGATGAGAATGTTCTCTGCCTGCAGCTCAATATCTGCTTCATCAAAGATCAACTTTCCACCTGAGCATAAGAAGCACATTTACAAATTGCAACAGGATTGTGTGCTGACAGAGTGTGTAACTTGTAAACTGTGTGGGTGTTTGGATGTGCTTTCAAAGCCAGAAAAATCCAGGTGGTCTGATATGTTTTTATCTAGAATTGTTTTCCCAATTGTTTGTATTTGGTTGTTCCTCACAGTACCTTGTATGAGAAGCATCTTTAGTACTGGTGTACTGACATCCAGGAGGATCGTCTGGCCTTTAGTGATCACAGCAAACGAGCCTTCTTCAGGAGGTAACTGACCTCCCCATGTGTACCGAGATGACCACACATCAATGTAAAAAAAGTCAGCACGATCCTGGGGTGAGAATTGGGCATTATTGTAATTACATGGTGAAAATGTTTGCAAAATTACTAAAAAACATATCTTTGTATTTAACATCAAATCGCATGTAATCTATTAAGCTAAACGGCACTTTGTATAGATCAGGGATTTCAAACTTAAATTCCACCACACCAACATTTTTAAAATATAAAAAATGTAAAATATTTACTGTACTATTACTATTACTATTATTTACTGTGTATGCTATCTATTAACTTTAAAAACTTGGGCTATATAGAATAAGACATTACAAAAAAAAACAACATTATTTTTGTTACATTACTTCACTGAATACACTATATAGAATCAGTTCAAAAACAGTATGTATTTCCAAAATACTCTACAATGTATAAACGTAGTTCTGAAACTGTTGATCTACTGGAATTTTCACAGATATCTTTTTCCAGAATAAGGTTCCTAAAAATTTGGTTGTTGAATGTATGTGATGATAGGTTTACCGTCTGGGCGATTCCTCTGTTTCCAACATTTACTAGGACTTTGGTCAGCTGGGATCTTGGCTGGGAACTGGTCACACAGATGACCTGTGTATCATTGACTGACTGGACATCACACACCGACCCTGCGATTGTCACACTAACTTTCCCTCCACTGTGTGTGTAAAATCAAGGAACAGAGACAGCGATTAGATTTATAACGGAACCTTGGAGAACTTTATAAATTTAAAAACAAATACTATATTTCACTGCTTTTTCCCACTTGCTGCACCAGGCAGGTGCCAACCTTTCTCATGTTTCACAGAAGATTTCTATTTTGGATCTATTTTCAAATAATAAAAGAAATGACAGCATAATTCCAGACCTGAAACCATAGCCGGTGACAGTAAGCAAAGTGCCCCCGGCTGTTCCTCCTCTGCGTGGTGACACATCCGTAATGACAGGTGTCAGGCTGGTTTTGTAAGTGTAGCCATTTGAAATGTTGGCTGATCCATAGCTATTCAGGATTATCACTGTGCATGACAGCTGCGCTTGAGTTCCTGTCAAAACCATGTAAGTACTTTTTACCTCTCATTTTTTTCACTTGTCACTTGCTGGAATTGCTAGCATATTTTCCTGTCGTGCAAATATCTCTTTATGGTGATGAACATAAATGGGTCAGTAAATATGCGATGACGTATACGTAATCTCATCACATACCATTGTTTTGTGGAACCGTGCAGTACAGATTTGTAGAACTTGATGCATTTTTGTTGACACTGCATTCTTTATTACAGATCAGAACTCTAGAGGAGTTAGGGTCAAACCCAGAGCCTTGGACTGCTACTTCTGCACCTCCACCATAGCTTCCTGTAGGAGCACCAAGGAATGAATTGTGTTTGTTAATGTAAAATGTCCTACAGTATCTATCTATGCCTCAGTGAAATGATATCTGTAAGCCAACATTACCTTCGTTAGGCACGACTTGCGTCAAGCGCAGCTCGTAGTTGAAGGTAGCTTGGGTCAGAGCATAACCTTTGAGCTGATGATACACTGTGACTGGGAATGTTCCTCCTGCATGCTCTCCCACAATGCACTGTATCATAGTGTCCGTAATGGATAAAATATTACATGGTGAACCATCTATTCCCACAGCAACAAGAGCAGCGTCTGAGCCAAAACCAAAACCTGAGACTGTGATCGTTGTTCCACTTGGACCTGTAGTGTAGAAATATATACACAAGCTCAGATGGAGAAGATTGTTTAATATTGTATTGTCATAAAGCAAATTGATTTAAATGAACAATATGCAGAAATGGGGAAACAGACCGGTGACAAATTAAATGGAAAAAATGACAGTTTTATATTGCATTATATATTATATTGTATCTTATCTGGTAGCTTCTTTTGTGCCGCCACCTTACTGAGTAACTTTATGTTATTTTATTTCATTTAATTTGTCACATTAGTCAAACCATTTTTACATTCAAATCACATTTGAATAATCATTTAGATTCATGATTAAATAATGCCTATTTACTTAATGCCGTTTACTAATTTTTTTGTACCTGTTGTAGGGCTAACCCTGGTGATGTTTGGAGTTTGACTGCGAGTATAGTTGAATCTTAGTGGTGGATAATTCACACCAAACACATTGATATTGACCTGTACTTGTGTTTCATTAGAGGCACGTGTCAAACAAGTCACCATGGCAGGGGTTACAGTCCTTATGGTGCATGGGTATGGACCCAGCTTCACACTAGTGTTTCCTACTGCAAATCCATTGCCTGTGATTGTTAGCAGTGTTCCTCCTGCTAGACTGCCTGAAGTGGGCTGTAAACTGGCCTGTGCCTGACTTGTAAGTGTGGCATTTCCAGATGCAAGCCCTTTGCTCATTACAATCACCTTCAGGGCATGAGGTCCTGCTGGCAGAGGGCCAACTAGCAGTGTGAGACTGCTGTCTGTGACTTCTTTAACATCCAACATGATGTTGTCTGCATACACCCTGAGATCTTCAAGCCTGCTGCCAAAGCCACTTCCAGATACAAAGACAGTTGTTTGGTTTCCACTAACAGAACTGGGGGAAATCGAGGAAACCTGCGGAACCACGGTGGTGGAATATTGAAACAAACAATCAGTGCTGCAGAGTGAAGAGATTCCACCCACTTGCACAGCAACATATCCTGTTTGAGGTGGGGATGGAGATGTGTCACATATGATGTGAGTGTAATTGCTGGAGACTGTGATACATGGATAGCCAGCCACTGTGACTGTGCCTGCGGTGAGACCAGAGCCAGAGAGAAGAAGCCGTGTGTAACCGGTTGTGCTACCTACTGCTGGTGAGACTGAGTCCAACACAGGCATGACTGCAAAACGTCGGGCGGATTCACTAAGCATTGTGAGTAGTGCAGTGCCCAGATTATTAACCTGAACTTGGACAGGCAAAAGGACGCCCACAGGTGCTCCACTATCAGGGCTGAGGAGGCACTGAATCATAGTGGAGGTGCTATTGGTGACATTACATGAGATGTTTCCAATCATGACCTGCAACAATGCAAGACAGAGATAGAGACAGCGATAGAATCTTAGTTGGTTCTAGTTATGAAATTACAAGCAATTTAAACCAGTATGGCCCTGACAAGAATGAATGCTGTATGATCATGTTAACAAACAATTTGTACATTTCAAGAGCAACATATTTTACTGATCATTTGTGTTTTTTGATTTATGATCTCTACAAATATTGACAAAACACAGAAAAATACACAAAACAGACCGTAGCCGCATCAGAGCTTCATTGCTTAATAAATATGCTACTAAATTAAATTAAATAGGATTGAAATAAATTTAAATTAAATAACATAATTAATGGACTTTTCTATTTTAAACTCATCTACTTTTTGAAAAAACTCTCATGAATCTTTACCTCAATGGCGCAGGTGATGTCGCTAAAGCCCGAACCTTGGATAATGATAGGGTCATGATATGTGCCATGATCAGGTGAGATGGAGTTGACAATGGGGCTGGAACAGCTGGAGAAACTGAAGGACTGGCTGTTAGAAGAAGAGCACTCAGGAGAGGCCACACAGTTTGACGTTGATCGGCTCAGACGTGTTGAACCTACAGGGACAGATTTCAGGATCTAAATTAAGCCTGGCTCTTGATTTCAGTTTTACACTTACATTTATACACCTAACTAATTTGGATATAACTTAGAAAAGCATTCACTGATAGGGTTTATTGGAATAAAGCTCACTTGGCTAATCAGAGGTACTGTACATAATACATTTGTACCTTGATACCGTACAGCTTGAAATCCTGCTACAGTGACATTTAGGTCAGGACTTCTATCTTCTAGTGGCTCGACGATCACCACGCCCTGCATGCTGGTCTGGTTTGCTGAGTCTATATAGCCGCTGCTGTAATAGTACACTCCTGGAGCTGTGAAACAATAACTAAAGAACCCTGTGAACAAAAAGATGAGATACACCCACACACACACACACACACACACACACACACACACACACACACACACACACACACACACACACACACACACACACACACACACACACACACACATTCCAGCAGTGTTACATCTATGTTTTTTTTTTTCAACTTGTTTTTTTACAGTCAGAACATGATGTTACGTGAGGGCATTTCTATTGTTCTACTGTTCTCTTCAGGTTTCAAGTGGTTAAGGCTGCAATTACAGGGGTTTAGTGGCTAAGGAATTTATTCCACATGAGTAGCATCAACACATCAACATTTAAAATTATATTACAAAGAAGGTTACTCTTCTAGAAGAGCATTTGCTATCTCTTGAATACAAAAAGTGGTATCAAGTATCATTCATGCTCAATGCTTCATTCTCATGCAAAGGTATACATCACATTTACAGGGTTTAATATGCTGCAGTAGATTTTTTTATTATTGTCTGTACTGATTCATAGATTGGTAACCATCTGTACTCATAAAATTTGTGACTTTCTATAGATAAACGTCTATATTGTGTCAGAGAAATGAGACTGTACATAAAATGTTATAGTCTGTGTACCAGTGGCTGTTTTGGATTTTCCACTGTTGAAGGCCACACCATCAAACACTGTGCTGCTGGGACTGTCCACGCTGAACACTCTGTAGCCAAGGCCTTGAACAAAGGCTGGTGCCTGCCATCTCCAGATCACTGTGTCCCCTACGGATGCTATCACTGTAGCTGGGCTCCATGAATACCCCTGACCAAGGGCTAAACACATGTACAAACAAATCATACACAGGCACATGTGTGACTGATATCAGACTTGGATATGATCATTTGGAAAATGTAACATATACAGAATATATATATATATATATATATATATATATATATATATATATATATATATATATATATATATATATATATATATATATATACACACACACAGTTAAATAAGTATTAACAACTATTTGCCACATGAACAGTTAAGTACAAATGCACACATAATAACAAATGTTTTAACACCTAGCCGAGACAGCCTTAGCCTCTTAGCCAAATAATTCTATAAATGCTAAACTGTTTCCTTAGCCTTTTAAAATGGAAGAAACACTGTCAATGCATTACTGGCATGATTTAGTGTCACCTTTTAAAAGCAGAGGTGGTTTGAGTTTAAACCTACTTTGGTTGATGCCTTGGTTAGTGACGATAAATGTTTGCTTCGGCATTTCAGTCACACACTGCAGTTGGTTATTTGAGACCACAGTCACCTTGCAGATTGTCTTGCCTGTGAAAAAACCCCACAAAACTTTACTCATGTTTACTCAAGACACAAGTTTACTCTGATAAACTCTCAAATTATGACAAATACGAAAGTATTTTTGAATTCTGGAATATGATTGGACAGAAGTGTTTATTTCCAGTAACAGCAGCTCTACCTGAAGTCCTGGTTATAATTTAAATGACACAGCGTTGGGAACTCCACATAAAGAGTAACACTAAGTTTGAAAATGAGATTTTATTTAGTGAAAAATTGTGTATATATTCATAATAGTGAAGCTTTCTGTAAGGAGTTGTTTATTTTCCAAGATCCAAGATGGCGGCACGTAGACTCCGGATCAAAAATAGTGCTTTATGTGTTGTCTCTTGATCCGTTTCCAGTGACAGAGCTTCAGTCACTAAGATTCCAGACAGTCAGCAACTGTCAGTAAGTTTCCATGGGAGAATCTTTAGAACAAAAGTGTTTGTGCTTTCGGGTTTCTCAGTAACATGAAAAACTACATTGTTTGTCTTTTCAAAAACAGATTGGTGAATGAATGAAGCTTATAGCTATTATAAAGTAAGCGAATAATGGAACTTATTTGACATCCCATTACTATAAATAGATCAGAATTACAGTGTGTTATGCATTAATAACATACAAAAGTAAAACACTTTATGATGTACTGTCTTTGGCAAATAATCAGTTTTGTAGTGGCACGACTTCCAAATGTTGTCACGTATCCCTGACTTGATTGTTTTCCTAACAGAACACTTTATCTTAGTATACTCTTTATTAATATGCTTAAGCATGACAAAGTTAGATAATAATATACATTCTTTTCAGTTGTACCTCAGTGATTATGCAATTGGTTTGCAAACACTGTTATGTTCAGGTTTTGTACCTAGTGTAACTTTGTTGTCTTCCATTACAGGGCTGAATCCAGAACCCGTGACTGTTACTGTGGTTCCTCCAAACAGCGAGCCGTGCTGTGGGGAGACGCCCGTCACTCGTAAGATGTACTCTATGGTGGCGTTCACACCAGAACTGTGTTCGAGGTACACATGGAGATTAAAAGAAGGAATTACTACCATGTAATAAGAAACCAGATGAGTATCAATAGATTTCTATATATTTGAAATATCTGTTTGATATTTATTGCAATGAAATTCAATTTAATATTTTTAGATAAATGTTATCTAATTAGCGATTATTACCTGATTAAGGGAAAGCCCTGGTTCCCAACTGTAACTCTGATGTCATACAATCCAGGGGGAAGTGTGGGTAACAGGCAGGTAATCAAAGTACTTGTCCACTGCTGCACGTCACAGGCTACACCGCCAATTTGGACCAAGCTTCCATTGATCTGGTTACCAAAGTTTGTTCCCATGATGGTGAGAAACCTGATTCCTTTGCCATACAACATAAAGTGATTAATCGGTTAGTTCCATCAACTAAACCTCCTTGAAATGATGTAAATGCACTCTAATTCTTGACTGACACTAGTATTTTTTACACATTTTTGTTTTAGAAAAGGAACGATTTCTTAATTCAGGTTCTGCAAGGTATGGTAATGACAACTAGCACCTTATCTAGATAGGGGGACTACAGTGACAACAAGGAATTTTAAAAGGTTATCCATCAGTAGTGGTAATAGGGGTAGAAAGAATGTGTTTTGATTTCAGTGTGTGGTGAAAGTAGAGACACAGTGTAGGGTCTGTTTGTCCACAAGAGGACGATGTATAGTTATAGTTATCACCAAACATCTCACTCAAACCTGAGCATGATGGCCATCAACCAAGTAGCTTTGGTACACTGCTCAGTAGAATAAGCCTTCAACCTGATTGCAGAAGCAGTTTGCATAAGGGTGTAAAAGGGTAGTGGTGAAATGATGTAGGATCAGATATGTTGGAGCTTCAGCGAATTAGACTTAAAAACAAAGAGCATTGTGATGAGGCTTGAACCTCAAAACACTCTGTTTCTGGTAGAACCTAAAGGCACCACTTGATAAAAGAACAAATCTCTTAAAATAACGGACACAAATATTTATTTTGAGATAAAATCTATACTTTCTAGCTTCCTTTTCTGTCTTCTTTTCCTTAATCTAATTTCTCTGTATGTCTGAGGTCCCCTTCTCCCTTTTTTTTAGGATATCTTACCATAGACTTTTGTAGTTTGTGGGCTCACTCCAGTAATTGTGGCTGTCAGGCTGGTGTTATATGTGAAAGTGTTCGGAGATGTGACCACAATGTTTCCTGTTATCAGGGTTACATCTTGTACTCCTGCTGATCCCTGAAATATAAGGCAGCTCTCAGATAAACAAATAAACTAAGAATTGTAACAAACTAATAGTAAAAAATGCCTTTATAGTGCATAGTCAAATATAGAAGCAATTAATTCCCTTACAGCAGGAACGCTGCACAAGAGCTGATAGAGGTTCACATCAATCACATTACACTGAACACCTCCAATTTTGACTGTGGTGTCCTGGCTGAATCCATAACCAGAAACGGTAATGATTGTGCCCCCTATGAAACAACACGGTGGAGGAAGATATATTAATAGCCTGAGATACCCAAATAAGACCTTTTGCAGAGAACAACTAAGTAAATACAACTTGTCATCTAATACACAACTGCAGCATTAAAAAAAGAAATAAAAATTTGCTAATCTTTAAGCTTTTTGATTTTACCACTCCTTTAACTATAAGGTCATAACAGAAAAGAAGTACAGTGATTACATATTTGTGTTTTTATGCTTTAAAAGCATGGGGTGAGTCTTTTTTGTGTTGTCTTTACCAGTAACACTGCCTGCGGTGGGTGCTATGGAGGTCACCCCCATCTGGTAGGTGAAGTTGAAGATGTTGCTGCCATTGTAGTGAGCATTACCCAATGTAGGGAAACGCACAGTGACTGGGTACAACCCTGTGCTTGCTGGGCCTACACGACAGGTTAGTGATGTACCTGAAACACAAATGGATTGTAGACTAAACCCCAGTTATGCTGGTTATTAATTACACGAATACACATACTATTTTTCAACTCACTTGTAAGTTGAAGAACTGAGCACTGGACATTTCCGATCTGTACCAAAGCATTGCTGTCATCAAATCCTGATCCTGAGATGGTGAGAATGGTTCCTAAAGTGCTGGCTCCTAAAATTCAGTGAACAGGAAGAAAATTTAATCACATAACATCACTAAAGAGACAGTCAAGCATGCATCACAAAGTTATATAATATCTACCTTGCATTGGGGTGATGCCTGTTACAACTGGCGTCTTGGATCTCGCCCATGTAAAGCCACAGGATCCTGAACACTTTGACGGGATACCATTGATAAACACTTGTACCTGAAAAGACATTAGATATTTGTTTAGCTTTGTTGTGTTACTTGGTTTGTAATAAGTTCCCGCTGGTACTGTAAAAACGGGCATGTAGAGCTAAGCCGTCCCTCAGACAGGCTTATTTTTTGATATCAAAATAGACTTATTTGATTAAAATATCTTATTTTTAAAAGGATTATTTTTCAACCAAGAACAACAATGGCTTTGGATATGCCAAAAATACATACAGTAGACTATTCAAACTTTGTTCAAGCAAAGTATATCAATCACACAAAGAGATGACAAAACACAGATTTTCTGTTGAAGAAGATCAATGGCAATATTACCAACGTACCAATGCTATGTAAAGATATAAAGCACATCCAAATAGGTCTACATCAGTTTTAAAAGAATATCATATTAAGATGTTCAATCAAATCACAAAAGTTATGAAATTCAAGGTCCACTACACTCTCTAGAATTAAAATCCCCCACAAAATCATACAACACAGTGTTAAGGAATAACAGCTAACATCAAAATAGCTAACAAACAACAAACAAAGCAGAATAAAAGGAATACGCACTAACCCCGCCCTCTACATACGGGTTTCCATGGGCAAATTCTTACAATACTAAAATATAAGTTACAGGAGTAAAAGACTGTTCCAAGAAGCACCTGTGTTATATTTGTAGGCACACGCAGGGAATCTCCTATGATGCTTTGCTTTAAAAGGCCTCCTTGCTGCTTAACCTGTGCTTTCACAGAGGGGTTCAGACCTACTACCCCAGAGTCATTTATCTAGAAAGGAAAACATGCAACAGAACATTTTTTAAATCAGCAAATTTTCAGAATAGAACAACAGACATGCACATTAGATACGTCTTTTATGGTTGCAACATATTAAAAGGAACTGAATTAAATTAGCAATTGTAAATTGCTGCTTGTATTGTTAGGCTTCTTTCCTGAAGTCCTACTTCAGACATTACACTATATTTAAAAAATTATGTTCAGGCCGTTTTGATCTGAAAATAAGGAAACAAAGCTTGTCATTGTAAATAGGTCAAATTCTTTTAAAACAAGAACAAAAAAGTGCACAAAATCATTATATGATATAATTTCAGTCTGGTATTTCAGCAATCTCATGGAAGTATTTAAATTTAGTATGACTTTTTTTTTTAAGTGCAAGTAAAGTAAAGTAAATTTGTATTTTTAAACATTTAATTATTTTTAATTTGCTTGTACCCAAATATTACATAAGGTCAGTCTATGTCTTACTCTCTTAATCTCTTGTTATATCTTTAACTGCGTTGTTTATACTGATATTTTACCATACTGCTTTTAAATGCTGAAATCTGACTGATCAGAAAATGTTGATTTATTTACTACAACAGCAGCTCTGACTATTGTAGCCAATGGTTTATTCAGTATTAATGGGCTATTAACGAGAACATCAGGTGTAGCTAGAAATGTATAAATAGTGTGATTAGTTATTCATTAATAATTAAGGAAATTGTACTCAGCTACAAATTGTAGTGGTATATGAGGAAATAAAACACAACATGTAATGATATTCTGGGTTTATATCCAACTTTATAAAAGAATAAAAAAAATGATGGTGTTTTACCTGCAGTAGGGGTTGGTTTCCTGGTATGGTGAGCCAATTAATTTCCCAAAGGTAGCTTTTACAGTCTCTAGTACTATTAACACTTAGCATGCCCAGGTCTGGAATACCTTGCAGAGCATATTTCAGGTCATCTGCACTGATGTCCACAGGCAGATCTACGACACATGGATAAACCAGTACATGGCACATGGAATTTTGTAAGTTTAATGTGGCTATGTACAGTATGAAATATAGATAAAGCGCACAATGAGCTAAAGACAATAAACCAACACTTACAACCACTTAAAGAAACATTTCTGACCTTTCACTGTCTGGCCGAAGATCCCCACGCTGAAGGTTCCAGTAAGGGGAGGACTGGCTTTCTGCAAACGTGTCACATTGACAGTGGCAGTGTCCTGGGTCAGAACTAGCATGTCCTTACTAGTTCTTATTTTCTTGAGGATTTAAGCAAACAAAAAAGTTCAAGTTCAAGTTCACTTTCTTTATAAAGCACATTATAACAGCCACAGGACTGACCAAAGTGCTGTACAGTAAAAAAGTGTTAGTAAAAAATACACAGGAAAAAAAAAATATACTAAGACAGGAGATAATAATAAAAAGCAAAATAGAATTAAACAATACAATAATACACACTAAAACACTAAAACAAGCAATAATAGAAACAATAAGAAGGAAAATAAAAAGGAAAACTATAGATATGCCGAGGAAAAGAGATACATTTTTAAAAGGGACTTAAAGATGGACAGAGAGGGTGCTAATCTTAATTCTATTGGCAAATCATTCCCAATCACTGAAAAAGCTCGATCCCCTCTACGCTTGAGTCTTGAAAAGGGAACAGTGAGGAGGTTCTGGTTGTCTGATCTTAGACTTCTGGAAGGAGAGTACGGATGTAATAACTCAGATAAATAAATAGGAGCTTGATTATGCAGGGACTTAAAAACAAATGAAAGTATTTTAAAACGAATTCTGTAATCAAAAGCATTAGCTGTAACACTATATAGTGAACGATACACTTTTCCTATAGAAAACAACTCACTTCCATTTTTCTTCTAACGTAAACAGTAAATTCTGTTTGAAATGAGATGCAGTGAGAAAAATAAGGGATATTTGTAGGAGAAACTGTAAAGGGAACTGGGGAAAATTTGGTCAATTACAAGAGACAGCATTTAGCTCACACATCAGAAATCAGAAATCCTATGCTCACTGGATTCAGTTCATACCCTTTATATAAAAATATGTGTTTTGCTATTGGGGAAAGGGTGGGAGCTGTACTGTGAAATGCTTAATCACCTTCCACAGAAAAATATGTCAATTTACACAAACCTGCATGAAACCAATCTCTAGCAGAGGGAAATCAAAGGCACAGTTGAATGGGGAGACTGTGATCTTGTAGGTGAGATTTGATGAATTGGTTAGCTTCTCCACTGAGAGTCTTTCAATGAAATGACCAGAATCAGCCAGAGCTGGACGTCTTCTCTTCATAATAGCAACTAACAATAAGATAAAAAAAAAAAAATACTCAAAATCCACACAAGAAAATGAGATAAAGAAAGTAAGGTCAGAAAACTATATTTGGAAATATTCTGTTAAAATGTGTAAAATCTGAAGTCTCTAAATAACCACTAGTGTAAATGGTGCTCAGTGTCAATTAGGGTTTCACGGTTTCAATTTCAGTTTTTTACAGCTCATCTAATATTTTTTCTAGTGTATCTAATTTTCTAAATTGAAACAAAGAAAGGGAATTCTCACAAACCGTTTGTGTCGCTAACAGTGGCGGTTTTTCCGAGCTGAACCGTGTCTATGTAGTAATCCCCTGTGACTTTATACATACTGACTTGAAGCAGTTGATAGTTACTACCCTGGTAGCTTTTCTGTACACCAGATAAAAGCTCCACACAGGTATATTTCCATCTACAATAAAAAAAAAACAGGTTGGAATACTATACTCTCATACTATACTATGACTACAGTACCTCAAAGAACAAGAGAAAATGAATCCATTATTAAATAAGGAAACATTTAATTGCTTGAGAGAGTTTTGTAGTGTACAGAAGTTCTAATATTCCATGCATTATTATATTTTTTCTTTTTTGTTTTGTCGTGATACCGACTTATTTTTTCTCGTCATCTCGACATAACAAAAGTTGACTTTCTCATGATCTCTGTATAAGGACATGTTTTAGAGGCTTTTAGATAATAGCGCTGAAAAAGGAAAGTGAGCATCTGCAAGCTCTTAAATCACAGAACAATAAATGGATAAACAAAACCAATACAAAACAATGGACAGTATTCATGACAATAAAGGCTTAACATTTTAATAATCCATTACATATTACATATAACAATAGAGTACATGCAGAGATCATGAGAAAATGAAGGGTTATCATGAGAAAACAAGAAAGAAAAAATATAATAATGCATGGCTTCTTAGGGACTTCTATAGTAGTGTATTAAAATGATTGTGAAGTGTTTTTTTTTTTTATTGTCACGTACTGCATTTTGAACTTACATATTCCCTGGTTCGAACAATACTGGGATTACAGTGGTAACTTGGGTGACAGCTCCTGAACTACTCTGGTATGTAAAGACCAATTCCAGTCCATTCTTTGGGTAACCTTTGTATGCAAAGCAAAGCTAAAGAAAAAGAAGATTATTCGGTTGAATCTACATAATCTAAATTTAGTACATACATCTCAAATCAAGAGGAACATGAAATGAATTGCTTATTTTTTACAGAGAGCCTAGATCAAACCTGATCATTTAACCTGTTTACACCAATCAGTTACATATTAGTACAGGTGCTTACTGTGCCATACTGTTGAAGTGACACAGGTCCATATGTTGTTCCAGACACAGTCACATCATCTGACTTAAACACAATGGTTGGGTTCATCAGAGACCAGGATCCACAGAAGGCCTCGGTGTCAGAGACTCTCTTTCCTCTTGTGCTCACATCACCTGTAAACTAAAATAGTGGGAAATATCTTTAAAGCATAATGCTTGGCAGATAAATCTGGGTAGCACTTCTGAGACCTGTATGACTGATATGTCAGAAAAAGTAAAATACAGAATCCCATGTTATCGGGTTTTCTTTAAATTCTATTCCCCTGATGTTAAAACCTACAGATCTGCAAGGATTTAGGTTTTATTACTTCAATTACTTCATGTGCTTACCCCTGTAATGTTAGTCTCATAGTCTCTGAAATATTTAACAGCAGAATTTTCCACATTTAACAGCTGCTTGGGACAATCAGCAGATGTCATGGCCACCAGTGCAGCAGTCACCTATAGGTGGAAAAATTATAGGTATTTATTTATTATTACAAAAATGGGATATTATTAAAGATCCCCAGACTTTCCACATTTACAACATGAGAAAATAATAATATTAATATTAATAATAATAATTGTGAACAATAAGTGAACTTATCTATCATTTTAGTTGAGAATAATAAACTTTCCAGGGTGACCAACTTAAAATTATTAAGCTTTAATATATATAGCTATATATAGTAAAAATATTGATCATACAGTATAAAAAGGCAAGGTAACTGTATTAAAAATGACTTATGTCAGAATTTCAATACTGTAAAAGCAAAATGATAGGTGGTTAGATGTTCTATAAGTTAGAAAAGCTTTTTAACCAGATAGAAGCTACCACTAATATCACAAACAGAGATAGTTCCAGTATGATGATGTGTTGTGTTTGGATTGTTGTCAAAGAATAAATTGTTGTCTCTCTTTTAGCAGCACAAGAAAGATTATAACCTCAGTCACTGATGCATTGTAAGGCAGAGGGCTGGATGGGATTCCCCCCCAAACAAGTGTGAAGTTTTTCAAATCTGCTTTTCCTTTAGTTATCTCCATAACAGTAATGGTCACATTTGCTCCATTTGTCCAGTACTGAAAATCCGGAAAGTCACCTGTCAGGAGACATAGTGCAAATATTACAATAATTACAAAGATTATTCCATTTTGGTTTAAAACCTTTTATATCATATGTACACATCTGTGGAGATGTTAATAAGAATAAACAATGCTACCAACAAACTACCAAGCTCCCAGTCAGGAAGAGTTTTCTAAGTCATCTTTAAATCATAAAGCACCGACATTGAATACTTCAGCCATAATTTTTAAATAAAATAAAAATAGTTATTATTGAGCTTAGATTATGTGTCATATCCACAACACAAGTGGATTATTATAAACCTGGAATTTGCTTTCTTAATCTTAAGAAAAAAGTCTTTTCTGACCAACCAGAATTAAGAATACAGCACCAAAGTCATATAACACAACTTTTATTTTTTAACATATTTTATTTTGTATCCTATTACTGCATGTGTTGCAACGACGGAGACGACAGACATTAAGTCTTCATCCATCACTTTGTGGACTGACATGAATGACTGACTCTCCTTTATATTGACATTATAGATTATTTACACCACTTTCACAAACACCATATTTTTTTCATATTTACCCCACTTACACAAACTAAAATGAAATACAAAGAGAGATTAATGACTCATCCCATTGTGGTATTCGCATTCTTACCTCTGTTTGAATTGAAAGTGATGGTGTATTGTGACTGTTCAGTAAACTGCTGCTTTGTGACAAGGACGGTGTCTGGTTTAATGAACCAAAGAGCATTCAATTCATCCTGCAACACCTGAGCAGGTGCACTGACGGAGATCGGCCCTGCAGCAGAACAGAACTGGTTCAGTCGTGCCAGCGTTTCAAAGCAACATGAAACAGGATGCTAGTTCTAAAGATAGATTCTTTTGAGACATTAAAATGCCTATATTTTAATGTCTTTCAGGCTATTCAACAATTCTATGAATGTTTTATCACAAAATTTCTAACTAGACCTGTTCTGCCCGCTCCGTAACCAAGACTGTAATAGGTGTAGTCACAGCTGCCCAGAGAAAAACAGTCACTGCTTATAGTCACTAATTGCACCTCCTTGACTGGTGTAACAGAACTCCAGCCATTAAAAGCAATCATCTAAAACCACATAAAAACAAATATTGACAATTTAATTGATTTACAATTCAATATTTGTTTCTCTGAATAAAATAAATGTGCTAGAAATAAAGAATAAGCTATAAAATATCATAAACTTATTTATTCTATGACTCACCTGAATCTCTTTCCGCACGTCAGAGCTGGCATTTATTACTTGGATCTCATTAACAGCATCGTCAGTCTGTTGAGCAGTAAAAGTGCTTTTTTCTTTGTAAAGTCCCACATCAATTGATGCAGCACCTCCCCCCTCATGATGCAAGACCTCAATGTAGTACCTGCATGGATATGTGTGAAGAAAGCAGTTAAAAAAACATTAAGAATGTAGAAGCTATGTGGAAAGAAGCTTCAACTCCACACTAATGTGCTACTAGACTATTTAGAAAAACTGGGTTCCTCAAAGGTTCTTTGGGCAATGATATGTGTTTTTGGATAGTAAAGCATGAATTGGAGCGCTCTTTGAAACACTGTAAGGTTGGGTTCTACATAAAAGCTTAAAAAGGAACAAGCCGAAGAAGACGTGTAGATTTAAGTCAAAATTTAACTAGTTGGCCACCTGATGGTCTGCTTACAGCTAATGTAACTGTAAATTAGTATAGCTACAAGTAGAAAAATGTGGCCGCTACGTTTGCATTCACACATTTATCTCAATAACTGATTTATTCTAGGGAATGTCATAGAGGACCATCAGAAAACACTGGGTATGAGATGAGAATGCACTCCTACTCGATCTCACCAAGAATACACACATTCACACATCAGGACATTTTAGTGTAATTCACCTACTGACATCTTTTTTGGGAGTTGGGAGAAAACCAGAGAATACAGCAACTCCACAAAGACAGTAACACACAGATGTGATGTAAGAGTTTATTTAGTCAGGAACTTCCATATTATATATACTCTCATATACCCCCAAAAGAAGAGACTGTTTTCATTATACATTAAAATCATTCCATATACATGCACACTGTATACAGGAATAATAAAAAAAACACACAGACTTCCACTTACGGCTTTCCGCTCTCCAGCCTCATGATTTCAGACTTTTGTGTTGGACTGCGGAAGAAATTGGGGGTCCACTGTGTAGTATATGCAATCATGACCTTGTGGAAGAAGAAGGACAACTTTATTCTCAATTTGTATGTTATATAATACTTGTATAAAGAGATATTCTTGTTCCATATACACTGACAGATGTAAGAATATGAAAATGAACTTTAATAAATGATTTTAAAAGGCTAATACTAGAGAATTCCTTACAAGTATTTTCCATAATCAAAATTTATATGAATTCTTTCTATTCTGATGCAATTAACTAGTTATTAACCAGAAATAAAACCAAAAATGCAAGTAATACTGATATTATTATACAAGAAAAAATACAGTGCTTTTTAAACTGTTCATGCAATACCTTATCTTCTGGCCGACCAGTTTTACTGAAATACATCTGTACTCGGTCGTCTGCTTTAGCGAGAAAATAGTAGTTGTCGGTCTCCATGGGAACGAAAAAGCCGCTAAATCGAGTTACAAAATTGTCCAGTTCAAGGGGCCACGAATAGGACAAGGAGTCCACCCACTGGACCGAGTATCCTGGCCGGCTGGAGTTATAAGTTAGAACCTCCTCTAATCGCTGCGGTCTGCTGTCATTCCACATCTCCATTTTTAACCCCCTGCCACCTGCAAACATACAAAGCTTGTGAATAATGTGGAATAATATCAAATATCAAATTCAGTAAAATTGACAGAGATCAATTGGACCTGACTGATGTACTGTATGTACAAAAACCACGTTCAGTTTTTTAGCTCTAGCTTGTTCTCCCTATAACCACACGATAACACAGTCATGTCTGTAAATATTTCAGGTGTGCTGTATTTGGTAGTTCCATAAAGTAAAAATATTATTTGTGTATTCACAATATTTAAAGCACGTAATGGTTATATGCATAATAATATCATTTTAATAAATAAATAATTTTAATAAATAATTTAAATTATAGAGGCAAAGTTAAATTAAGTTGAATTGAAAATGGCCTATAAATTATAACACAAAATTGTAAAAATGTGAATTGTATAGGAGGCTATAATAGACAGTAATAGACTAGACAAGTAGTACAGCGTGATTAATAATAGAGACACTTATATAAATGAATATGGTGTCCTTTTTTTGACATAAGACACCTTCTTAAATATAATTCACTGTGCCCCTTTTTTATGTTTCAAAATATATATTTGTAAAGAAAACATATAAATATATGAAAATATGAAAAATATAAGAACATATATATATACATTATAAAAAGATATTCAGTTAGATTTGGGACTATAGTTCATTCATAGTAACTTATACAGTATAGTACAGTATGGGAAATGAATGGAAATATAATCACAAATTATAATGCATTCTTTATCATTCTATATTTAATTAAAATATACAAATATGTAAGAATCTTTGCAAAAACAAACAAAAACATTTTTATTGCTTTCCCCATGTAGATATTGTTGACTTTATATATTTCTAAAAGTCTATTAAATATGATAGTCAGTCCCTCAGTAGGAGTTTTTTTGTAATTGTTGTGGGAAAATTGCTTGATTTTACTGCTACTTCTTTAGAAATTTATAATGCAACATAATAATACAATAAAAAAACTGGGTTCTCTTTCTACGTGTGTGACGCGTGCACGTTCAAGAAGTTCATTGATTGTTATCACTTAATTGACAGACTGCTATCAAACTTCAAAACAAGAGATAACAATGGCGTCACACACACAAAGCTCTTTGTAGTGTTCAATCAAAGACTAGAACGTGAATGCAAATTTCACCTGGAAACACTGTCATGTTGCTCCATTCATACGCTGGTGTTGCACAAATGATCGTCTCGTCTGTCACGCTCTGTACAGAACATTCCAGACCTTGAGAAAAACAAACAGCTATTGAAAAAAACATCTCATGCATCTATATGTAGCTCAAAGGAAGAAAGAAATAATAAAAGGCAATCAATACCTCCCACTAAAACCTTCACCGGCTGATCTGTCTGATCAAAGTAGTTCCCCTGAATGGTGAGCAAGGTGCCGCCAAGCATACTACCCTGAGGAGGGTACACTCCAGTAACCTCTGCAGGAAACATCCTGGTTATTGAGTGAGACTTCAAACACTTTCATCGTATTGTGATTTCAAATGTTATCATTTTATTTGTGGAGATGCATCGGATGCATTAACAAGGCAAATTGAATGATTGACGGCTATTTAATTTGTAACAAAAAACCTTCTTTATATGTATATGTATGTGTCCGTGTGGGCATATAATATATATTATATTATATGTATATATAAACACGTATACACAGAGTTAGATTTAGAAATATATACATTAATTTTATTACACATTATCATCTGATTGATCATGATTAGCGTTTTTTGTAGAAAGCTTGTTATTGGTTATTTGCATTTTGCATTTATTATATTATTTATTATATTATTATTTATTATATATTATTATTATTATTATTATTATTATTATTATTATTATTATTATTATTATTATTATTATTATTATTGCTGTTGTTGTTGTTAAACCACACTTTTTCCTATCAATGTTTTTTTAATTTTATCATTCTTTTCCTTTAGTTATCTAGAGACATTTTATAATTTATTTTTATTTAGTTTTTGATTTATCTTGGAATTACATATCATATCATGTCTCAACTTTACTTCAGTGGAAAATCTCACCTGGAGACTGTCTCTGTATTTGTATCTAAGAACATCAGAAGTATAATTACAGAAGAGCTTCTGTAATTATATAGCTTGCTCTGTGCGCATCTCAGGACTCACAGTACACACAGTATTAGTAACCACCTTTGTATACATTTAACTCTACAGTGTCAGTCATATGAGTGTGGGTTTCTCTCAGGGTTACTACAAATCATCTTAATGTGTTTTCCTTGCTACTGCCAACTGTTTCTTCCTCATAAATGGTTAATTGACTAATTTCACATGGAACATAAAATGCTACACCATAAATGTGCATTGAATCAAATAAGGTTTTTCCTTTTCTTCTCTAATCCAAAATTATTTACCTGCATATGTCTGGAACATTGCGAGCTTATTCAATGCTGATACATAATATACTCCAAAGTCTGGCAAGCTCCTGAAACATAAAATATATTTTCATTAGGTGCTTTAAAATTGGATAAACATTTCTGCTAGATATGCAATACGCTATTAGTATTTCACTGACCGCCCGAATTCACTGTCTAGAATGTAGCTGAGGTTATGATGTCCTAGCAGGGACAAAAAAACAACATCATTTAAGTCCACAGCATATGTGATCATGTTGCATTGGAAATATTTGGGTGGACACTGATACAAAATGAGCTTTATGTTCCCTTACCCACATATGTTCCAGTCACTTTACATCTCATGTATCCCCAGTCACTGGTGTTAGAATCCAAAGTTAAGCCATACCTACATACACAGGAAAAAAGTTGACCATGTGAAAAATCCTGAAATAATATTAGAAATTTGAACCTAAACTCAAATGATCAATGTACTCACAGCGTGTCAGAATTTGGTACCAAAAGATCGCATGGCATTCCACCCATATATGCTCTACAATCCCCAAAACAACAACAAAAATTAATTGAAATAATAAAACAAAGGTAATATTTTATGCATCTCAAGCACTACGGCATATATTATTATTATTATTGTTATTGTTATTAATGCTATTATTGTTATTCTTCTTCCGATTATTATAGTAATAATAATAACAATAATTATTATTATTGCTAGTGTTATTATTATTGCTATTGTTGTTATATTTTATTATTACTATATGATACATGACTTTCACATAATTTATTCATATAATAATAATAATAATAATAATAATAATAACAAATAAATAATAAAAACAAACAAACAAATAAATAAATCATTAATAATAATAATAATAACATTAATAATAATAATAATAATAATAATAATAATAATAACAATAATAATAATAATAATAATAATAACAACAATTATTATTATTATTGTTGTTGTTATTATTATTGTTATTATTATTATTATTATTATTATTATTATTATTATTATTATTATTATTATTATTATGTCATGTGATATTCATGTGAAATAATGTAATCACGAATCATGGTTGATCGTGATATTTACCTTAGAAATCTCACATTTTGCCCATTGGAGCTTGTTGCTGTGTTACTGCCATAGACATCAGTAAAAATTCTTCCCCGTAGAGTAACCACGCTGCCTGTATTATTTGACAAAGCAAAGCAAAACACAATTTGTCAAATTCAGTTTTCTCTGTTTATATGATTAAAAATAATATGTAGTATAGATGAGATGAAACTCGCACCTGGTAGACCAGTGACAGGAGTGATAGACTGGATAGAAGGTGTCCTGTACCAGCGAGTCTGTGAATGCACAACAGCAGTAACAACAAGGTGCTATACTGTGGGTACTGTAAGGTATAAAATCAAACAATTATCGGCACAGCAACAATGAAAATCGACAATGTAAGAAATAAAACCTACATAGAACATACACCAGTAATTCCACGGATTTCCATAGCACACTGCACTAGAGGGAATGGGAACTCCATCCACTTTGACAACAACCATGTAGTCATCTTGAGGCATTGGTCTGAAAAATGACAAGCAGATCTTTCAGAAAATCAACAAATTTCAACATGAAAACTTTACCTGGATATTTATCTGGAGATGTGTGATGAATCAATAGTTTTAACTTACAATCTGGGCTAAAAAGTATTCATCCTCAGCTGTGAGACTTTAAACTGTTATGTTTGTTTTATGAATCGAGTCTTTTTTTTATGTTTTAGAACAGCTATAAATAAGATGGGGTATTTTTAATTGATGATGTATTTTTACAGCTAGTACATGTACCTAGTGTAGCATGTGATTTTGGTGGAAAGGGTGGCATCTTTTTCCACGTCGCAGGGAAATGATCTAGTGCTGGACACCAGAGTCACAGTGTTGCCAATGTCTGGGTTGCTGGTATCAAAACTGAATTGACTCTGCTGCGCAAAACCTGAAAAAATGCATAAAAATTTTGTAAAATATTCCTCTTGCAAAATTTCATTTCAGTATATGAAAAGTAGGTGTCAAGTAGATGAAGTACCCATTGTGACCTTTTAAAGTAAGTGCAATAGGGATAATAATAACAGATTGTAATAATAATTCCCTACCGTTTCCCTCAATGGTCAGCCGTGTTGCTCCATTTGTACTACCCAGTTTAGGGGTTAATCTCAAGACACGTTGGGCTCCTAGAAAATGATTTGAAAATGATTTTATCAGCTGATTATGATTATGACCTGGCAAATATAAACAGACAATAGATTTGTTACTGGCATTGAGGATTAAGATGAGATGCTTTTATATCTTGCCTGAAAAGTTGATCTGTAGAATCCAGATCACAAAGCACAAGTACAAGTACAAGTGCACTCCTGTGTTTTGCATGGTGACTGATCCAGTTGCACCTTTTCAG
The DNA here is from genome assembly GCF_022655615.1 of Tachysurus fulvidraco. Classification (NCBI taxonomy): domain Eukaryota; kingdom Metazoa; phylum Chordata; class Actinopteri; order Siluriformes; family Bagridae; genus Tachysurus; species Tachysurus fulvidraco. Next base: position 7,611,918 of record NC_062541.1, on the reverse strand, counting down.
TGTTCTGGTCACATTCAACATAAATCAAGCTGCTGTTCTGTGTATTTTTTAACCATATATATGATGGTTAGGTTCATGTTCATAGACATTATTTTACAACAGAGTATAAACCGATGTGTGGGTGTAATATGATGAGCAGTTGGTGTGTGTGATACTACAGTAGCTTCCAGCTGAATGGAAAATGAGCGAAAATGAAAAGCCATTGTCTCATATTATGAGGCTAGTGGTTTCTTCCCATCTTTTGGAAAAGGTTTTTAATCCAGAACTGAGTATTCAGATTCACATCACATATCTCTCCATAATTAGATTCAAGATACAAGATCAATAAAATCTTCACATTTTATAAATAAAAAAAATATACAATTAACATTTTATACTTTTATACTAACATTTAACATCATAACATTTGATATATTTCATACTTTTATTAACATAAAATAATCATAATCAGTATAATAAGAAATAAGAAATCAGTATAAAACTAATGATAGAGACTTTGAAGAGTATCTGAAGCTAAACCTAAACAATCAGAAGCTTATGTATAGAAATGTAGCCAAATTTTTTTTTTATTTTTTTTTACAAAATGTACTTTTCTGTTATATATTTAGTAATATGAATCATTGAAGATAATAATAATGATTTTTAATGTTGAGTTTTTAATGGCACATACCTGCAGAAGTTGCACTCTGAGGCACACTATCCATTCATCTCCAAAAACACATGAGCTTGAACTGTTTATATATATCCCAAGCCTAGAAATATGCAAAGCTCAAGTCATCGCATATGGACGTTTGAATACAATGCTAACAATGCTGTGTACAGCTGAATCATGGTTGGTCTGGATGCTGTCACTCATCTGATCTGCGGCATCTACAGTACATTTATGAAAAACCTGTTGGACTGTGTGATGAAAGGAAGCTGAGCACAAAGACACCATATGTCTGAGAAAACCAGTTAGATGACCCTGCGGCAAGATTTCAGAAATTCAGGAAATATAATTTCAATAATTACGAAAAAATTATGTTAGACCAAAATTCATTTCTGCCAAGTATGCACTTAATAGAAACAGTTAAAAAGGTAAAGACAGTTTGTTTACCTTAAGCTACAACCTTTCTAAGTGTAGTGAAGTTATCAGTTAGGTTTGAACTGAGTGTAGTGAAGTTATCAGTTCAGGTTTGAATCAGATACCATCTGTCAAAATGTCCAAGATGTTTCTGTGCCATTACGTCATCATTAAAATACAAAATAGAGTGCTTTCACACTTTGTACAGATAACAGCTGATAAAGTCTAAAAATGTTTGAAATGAAAAAGTTGAGAATGTTTGGCAGCAGAACAGTGGCTGTGTGATTGTTTTGCCACCAGTGTTAGCGTGAGCAGAGTCCAGTGAAGTGAAAGGACAACAATGAGTCCCGTGTGTCCATGTCGTGAGTGGCTTTTACCTCAGGTGCATAAAAATAGACCAATCTGATAATGAAATAACTCATTTCCTGATGTAAAGTGAAATTTCCTATAAGGGAACTTTAGGCTACTGGATTAATGCATTTATTACATAATATAATGTGATTTATATGTTTATAATATGACAGAGATCATGAAATATATTGTATTACATTTCTGTAATTATTTGCATTATTCATTTATAAAGTTTAATATTCTAAATATTTTAAATTAACAGATTATTGATTTAACTTTAAACCTTCAAGTTCCTTTGGGCACAAAAGTAACTGCAATTCTATCTATCTATCTATCTATCTATCTATCTATCTATCTATCTATCTATCTATCTATCTATCTATCTATCTATCTATCTATCTATCTATCTATCTATCTATCTATCTATCTGTCTGTCTATCTGTCTGTCTGTCTGTCTGTCTGTCTGTCTGTCTGTCTGTCTGTCTGTCTGTCTGTCTGTCTGTCTATCTGATTGTCTGTCTGTCTGTCTGCCTGCCTGTCTGTCTGCCTGTCTGTCTGCTTACCTGTCTGTCTGCTTACCTGTCTGTCTGTCTGTCTGTCTGTCACTAACTCTTGTGCTTTGGTGAATTTTTCTGGGTGGCTCTGGTTTCTTCCTCCATACCAGAGTCCCCTGGGATAGGATCCTGGTACACTGCAATGCTGCATAGAATAAATGCTACAGAAAATCAGTGGAACATTTCCTTTATAGTAAAGTCATAAGAAGAACTAAACTAAATAAACTATGGTAAATAAACTAAACTAAATAAACTATAAACTATAAATAAACTATAGCTTCTTTATTTAATGGCGCAACAGTACAGTGGTTTACATGTTTTGTTTATTTCTATAAACCATATAAATCATAAAGACAAATAGTAAACATTAGATAACTAACTAACTAACTAACTAACTAACTAACTAACTAACTAACTAACTAACTAACTAACTAATACACCTGACCTTTTTAAATATCACATTTTTCAATTAGTCTTTTTTCTACTAAATGTAAAGATCCATTTTAAAGAATTTAAAGTTCAAAAGTTCAAAGCCCTCTTATTAAGACTTTATTTTATTTAACCTTAATGTTGTACACTTTCTGAAGGTTTTCATCTCTTTTATTTCACCAATTAAAGCTGTTAATGCTTTCCATCACTAGGTGGCACTCACACTTTATGCTCTCAGTTGAAAACATACTGGATTCTATTCACAATACCGAACTGAGCACTTTATATATCTACGTTTTTAGTATTGATTTAGTTGTCTTGGATACAGCTCTGAAATCAGAGGCCACAGTGCTGTGTGTCTGTTTACGTCATTAGTAATTAAAATAAAAAATATAGAATTACAAATTATTTCACGCTTTATCATTTTTTTCTTGAATATCTTGAAAATAACAATAAAACAATATTGCCATATTTTATATTTAAATTTATATACTTTTACAAAATGGTGATTATTATGGTGACTGTCAATTCACTACAGTGCATTGTAACCTCGTATGTTAACCGGAGGAAAACACGATTTCAAAGTTCCGGTTCCATTCTGAAGCAAATTACTGAGGGGAGTTATTGTGAAATGTATTGCAGACAGAATGTATAAGAATCGCAAATTTGTAAGAATTTGCATACTTCTTTAATAACGTTTGATATTCCTTTTCGTTTCAAAAATCTAAAATGGGGTTTTAAGTAACTTTAAATGCTGTAAATTCCTGTAGGAACGCACTACATTTCCCAGGATTCATAGCGCGAGCTAGCGGTCCGTTTAGAAAGCTCCCACCGGAAGCATGAGTTTTAGTTGTACGTCTACAGTTAGATATATAGCACTAGATTTGTATTAATTTCCCTCCACGATAGTTTAAATTGTATTGTCGATAAATACGAACATGGCGAATGCGAATTGTTCTCTGAAAGTGAACAGAGATCTGCTGGATCCCGGCTTTGAAAGTTACAGACTGTCCTTAGACTCAATTCCATGTTATAATGTGGAACTGGATGCAGGTGAGATGAAAAATACATCTTATTGTCTGTCAGAGTTAAATGCTTAATGTGATCAGCTTTACACCAGAGCTTGTCTTTGTAGCTGCTGAAATTTAGCAGTTTCTTCTAGTGCTAAGTGGTGAGCAGGTACTTCCAGGGTTTGGGATTCGATTCCTGCCACTGCTGTGTGTGTGTGTGTGTGTGTGTGTGTGTGTGTGTGTGTGTGTGTGTGTGTGTGTGTGTGTGTGTGAGTGTGAGAGAGTGTGTGTGTGTGTGAGAGAGTGTGTGTGTGTGTGTGTGTGTGAGAGAGTGTGTGTGTGTGTGAGAGTGTGTGTGTGTGTGTGTGAGTGAGTGTGAGTGAGTGTGAGTGAGTGTGAGTGAGTGTGAGTGTGTGTGTGTGTGTGTGTGGTGTGTGAGAACCTTTTCCTCAGGGGTTTCTTCATTCAATCCAAGGACATTTGCTGATGTGTTGTATGCTGTTTAGCATTTCTTAATTGCCCCAATTGTCTAAGTGTGTATGTGATTGTGCCCTGTGATGGTTTGGCACCCTATCCAGGGTGTTTCTGCCCCTGATATTCAGGCTCTAGGGTCTCTATATAGGATGAGTGAGAGTGAGAGAGAGAGAGAGAGAGAGATGAAAAAGAAGTAGGTGTAAGTGGCAAGAGGAACTCCTCTCACAGATTCTTTTGAACTCTAAACAGAAAGAACAACATTGTGTTTATTTGACAAATCACTTGAATGTGTTAATATTTTATCTTTTCTTTCTTTTTTTTTTAAAGAATATTTAAATTGTTTGCTTATTATTTATCAAGCGGAATATGACCCTGACAAATAAAATGTTGGAGTGATGACCAGTCACACACACACACACACACACACACACACACACACACACACACACACACACACACACACACACACACACACACCTAAATGTAAGCCTAAACCTCAGTAACAAAAAGAAAACAAACTGTATTATGCAGAACCTGCAGAAAGCTTGGCTTAGTGGATAATATACTTTAATCTTATTAAAAAATGTCATTGGCACTTTCATAGCTTTAACATTAGAATGTTAATTTTATCCTCATATTATTATTATTATTATTATTATTATTATTATTATTATTATTATTATTAATGTGAAATCTTGGCTTTCTTTCTCTCTCTTCCAGAGGTGGCAGAGGTGAAACTGAAAGACAGTCAGTACACTCTGGACCACATGAAGGCGTTTGGCATGTACAATTACCTCCACTCTGATCCCTGGGACGAAGAGAGTGTTTACTTCATCGACTGCAAGGGAAGAGTGCTCAATATGAAGGTCACGCTGGTGAGTTTCTTAAACACTGTCTAATGACCGTAAATATCAGCATTAAGATCAACCTGCGATTGATCTCTTCAGGATTTAACATGAATTAGATGTAAAAACTTTTTTTTTTAAAAATTCACCTTAAAAAAATACATTTCAGCAAATAGCTCAGCCTTGCAAATCTGAGCTTCTGATTGATTGGTTAGTAGATGCATGGATGGAGGGAGGGAGGGTTGGAGGTAAGCAGGGGTTCAGTCAGGTTCATGAGTAACAATGAGAAGGGCTTTACAGTATGTTCTATAATCGAGTGAACAATTTCACAGCATATTTTCAAATACTGTGAGTCTCTCCATGGACACTGAATATAGCAAAGCATTGCTTACCTTCTCTATTTAATATAGATAGATAGATAGATAGATAGATAGATAGATAGATAGACATTTTCTTTTTAAATCAATCACTTAAACACTATTTTCTTATTATGAGCCTCTATCAAAGATGTCTGATGATAATAATAAGAATTACAGTATATATGTAAATAATCTGAAAACAATGAAACAGGGGCCACGGTGGCTTAGTGGTTAGCACACCTCACACCTCCAGGGTTTGGGGTTTGATTCCCGCCTCCGCCTTGTGTGTGTGGAGTTTGCGTGTTCTCCCTGTGCCTCGGGGGTTTCCTCCGGGTACTCCGGTTTCCTCCCCCCGGTCCAAAGACATGCATGGTAGGTTGATTGGCATCTCTGGAAAATTGTCCGTAGTGTGTGATTGCGTGAGTGAATGAGATTGTGTGTGTGCCCTGTGATGGGTTGGCACTCCGTCCAGGGTGTATCCTGCCTCTATTCCCAATGACGCCTGAGATAGGCACAGGCTCCTCGTGACCCAAGAAGTTCGGATAAGCGGTAGAAAATGAATGAATGAATGAACAATGAAACATTTCCCCAAAAGTTCCCTTTTGATATATGAACCAAAATAATAAATAACTCGTGTAAACGTCCAAAATACAAAATGTATAAAATCCGATTGTATTTATTTTATATAACAATTAATATAAATACTGTAATCATAACAGTATGTAACAGTGCAGTTGTGAATAATTGGATATAATCTCATTAACATGTGTGTACACAGTATAAACTGTACATATATTCTCATTTCCCTAGTCACCTTATTAGCAGGACAATGAGGATCATTCTAAGTAAACTGTTTATCTTGAGAGATTTTTGCATCCTGTACTCATCATCTTGTCCTGAAATTATTTGACCAGTTTAATGGTGTTATTTTGTGCTAGCACTAGGTGGCACACACACTTTGGACATTCAGTATTAGTCTTGATTTAATTGTTGTTAATTTGGACACACTTGAGCGGTCAGATCTTTGTGTAACTACTTGATTTCTGTCTGTATCGAAGGTGCGATTTCAGGTTGGATTTTTTTATTCCTGTGTCTTTTAGAATAAAGTATGTTTGTCTGAACATTTTGAACATCACACAAAATTACCAAAATTATGAGTCTGTTTTATTATTTTATTCATATGCATGTCATTAGTATAAAATACAAATTTCAGTGGTTTCATGCGGAGCAGCTGAGTTCAGAACTATATAATATTTAATAGCATTGATTTTCTTGTGCATTTTTCATGCTTTAATGCCCAGCAGTGGGAAATTATCCTGAATGCTGTAATTATGCACTAATCATCTCTCTGGAGCTCAGTTTATGTTCACTTGGAGTAGATCAGAAGTTCTGAACAGGCTTTAATTTACACAGTGAACAGTGAATGAATGGAGAAAACCGAACCAAAAGGTAATATATAATTTATATCAAACTTATATTTAGATAATATAGGAAACTTCATGTTGACTGAAGCTCAGTGCCTCCTCGCAGCTATTTCTTTTTTCCTTTTCACATTGTTCACTGTGATCACGGTGTGATTAACGATCATCAGGTAAATTGAGCTCATTTTTCAGGATGGCCTATTTTGTAAAGAGAAAAACAGAATTCTGAAGTCACAGTCACGTGTCTCTGCAGTTTGTAAGCTGTAATAAATGTTCTGCTTTTGGTATCTATAAATCCTTTACATCTAAAGCTAAGTATTGTAAAATCTGCTAAAACTGGAGCACTGACACTGGAGACTCTGATGTTTTGTGAAATCGTCTTCTTTTGAATGTCTGTATGAAATTTCATTTTAGCAGAAAAAAAAATCTGCTTAATCGGTAAAAAATGTGTACAGAATTCCGGCGCTTTACGTTAGTTTTGGAGTCTCGCGTGGTTGCCGTCAGCACGTGATGATGTGCTCATGATTACAGATTAGCTGAACAGTGTCCGTGATGTCAGTCTGCAGTTTTTGCACAGCACATTTTTAATTGCTGCTGCAAACTGTTTTGCACAACAGACTGGAAACGTTCTTTATATGCAAAAACTATTACATGGCTGTGTTATTTTATCTAGCTGTCCCTTGTCTCGTGCTGTCCCTTGTCTCGTGCTGTCCCTTGTCTAGCAATGGCCCTTTTCTAGCAATGGCCCTTGTCTCACGCTGGCCCTTGTATTGCACTTATCTCTAGGGGAGGTATATTTATTATCAGGGATATTTTCTTGTCAGCCAATGTTAGAGTGATGAGTTTCGGTGAAAGCTCTGTGAGCTTGTTCTGGGACAGCTATTTTTTTTTGTAATTTCATACAAATCAACACACTGGGTACCACAGTGAGTCATGAAACCTCAAAACCTGGTTGGCTGCTGGGGTGCCTAGCAACAGGACAGAATGTAATGATACAAAATTTAGGTAACATGAAACAATAATTCATGATTATATCCAGATTCATAACTGCAGGCCTGTTAGGAAGAGCTGGTGCTGTTTGACACTAGGACCATGATAATCCCCTCTCACACTGCGAGTTTGAGTGTAGTAGATGGGGATTAGTACACGTTACACTCATGCAAGTACTGAACTCTCTCTCTCTCTCTCTCTCTCTCTCTCTCTCTCTCTCTCTCTCTCTCTCTCTCTCTCTCTCTCTCTCTAGGACACGGCACTGGGGAAACCTCGAGAGGTGTTTCGGCTGACCTCTGACCCCAGCTCACTTGATTTCGACAGGCTTTGCTCCTCTCTGAGTCTGACCTCTGCTACCTGGGCCGCCCTCTCAGACGGGGCCGGATCTCTGACCCTGTTACACACCAGCAAAAGAGGAGAGAGCTCCCATCTAAAGTGGGAAGTAAGAGAGAAAGCTATGATGAAATATTAATAATTCCTGGCTGTTTAGCTTACTTTCTGTTATTAAAGCAACCTTTTAAAAGAGACAAAAAGCGGCTAGTAACCTCAGGTAATTACCTCAGTAATTCTGACCTGATGGGTTTATAAACAGAAGTGTTTACATTAAGAAAAAAAAAAAAATCATGTGATTCCAGAGAATTCTTCTCTCATCATTTGGTAAAATGTTTCTGTGCTGAAGCTACTTAATTTAAAATGTATTGGCACTTGTGTTATGCTAATATAAACTCGCAGCATCACTACTTGTTACAATTGACTGTTAAATTTTAACTGTAAAACAGGTTCATGAAATATAATTGAATTAATATGCAGTTTTGTAAGAACTCACATGAGTTTTGTTCATTTGAACAAAGCCTCACGAGTTGTGTTATGCAGTTGTAGTATTTCCAGGGCATTAAAAAAATTGTTCTGTTATTCTTATAAACCATTCTCTAAATATGGTGCTGATCATATGATGATTTTTACTCTTCCTGAAACAAGCCCATGTTCAGCGAATCTCTCGGGGAGCCTTTCACCATCCTGAACAGCGTTTCCCACGTCCAGGCAGCGGTTCATACGATCGAGCTGCTGCTGCTACGTATCCAAAAAGATCCAGATGATACCAAAGGCAGCGGATTTTCCACCACGCTCGAATGGGTGACTGTGGACAACTCTGCTGGTGAGCATGATGATGATTCAGAGTTGATTATCGAATTTCTAAACCAGTAGAATTTTGACTTAGAATTACAAAGCTATCTTCTAATAAAATGTACCAGACCTCAGTGTTTAATGTGTCTAGATGTCTACATGCAGTTTTACTGGATTTTGTAGTCCGTAGGTGTGTAAAGACAGAATAACAATGATTAATAATAATGAACCCAAACATCACCGCTATCTTTACGATGTCTTGGATATGTTGAGCTCTTGTAAAAAGAACCAGGGAAATTTTTACCTCAGAAAGCAGCCACTAGTGCAAGGTTCAATACAGTAATATTTAATGTTATATAATGCACAGAGTTTTGTTATATGATGGGAACACTATAATAAACCGTTTCTAACGCCTTGATTTTAAAACTGTTTGCCAGCAATGAGATAACATTTTAACTTTCATGGAGACTGACAGGCTCAGAGAAGTGTAGGGTTAGCAATAGGCTTCATTTGTCAAATTGGAAAATTGACTATTCATAAATCTTTGGAGCATTCAGGAAAATCCAGTCATTTCGGGAAAAAAACGTTTATATCCCATTACAGCACCTGAGATTTGCATATAAAGGAGACTTACTAATGGAAATTGTGTCCTGGCTTCATATGGCATAACTAGCAATGAGTTCTACATTGAATATGCAGTCAGGATTAAATCACATATTTATTTTAGTTGCAAACAAGAATGCAAATAATGTGTATTTGTGTTTGCGGGTGAGTGTGCGTGTATGTATGTACATTTGTGTGTGTGCGGGTGTGTGTGTATATGTAGGTGTGAATGTATAGTGGTGTATGTAGATGTGAACGTGATGAGTGTGTACGCTTGTGTTTGTGTATGTATGAGAGTATGTATGTGTATATGTGTGTGTGTGTGTGTGTGTAGATGTGAAAGGGGTGTGTATGTATTTTTGTGTGTGTGTGTGTGTGTAGATCTGAATGGGGTGTGTGTGTATGCTTGTGTATGTATGTGTACAGTATATGTATGTGTGCATGTGTATATGTAGGTGTAAATGTATATTTGTGTGTATGTGTAGATGTGAATGGTGTGTGTATGTATGTGTGCATGTCTGTAAGTAGGTGCATGTCTGTAAGTAGGTGTGTGTGTGTGTGTGTGTGTGTGTGTGTGTGTGTGTGTGTGTGTGTGTGTGTGTGTGTGTGTGTGTGTGTGTGCCTGCGTGTCTCTTTGGGCTTGGTTTTAATTCATAGCAACTCATAATAGAATTGAGGCAAGTTCCAATCCTATTTGTGCAGGTGAAGAAAAGAAGTATGAAGTGAGGAAAAGGAGGTTGATGAAGGGCAAGTCAGTACCTCACTACACTGCTGTGGAGCCTCAGGGGAAAGGGGTGATGGTGGCATCAGAAAAACCCTTCACCTTTACACAGGTAGATGGCGTTCCACTGGAGGAAAAACCACCTGAAGACATGGAGGTGGAAAACAGCGGTCAGTAAAAAACAAAACCTTCTAGTGTATTTATCTGGTAATCTGACTGTATTGTGTGAGTCATTGTGTTACATGCCATGATAACATTGTGAGAATGTTGACACTTGGATGACTTCAGTCAATCCTGATACACGCTGAGCCTTTAACTGAGGTGTTGGGAAGAATAAGTGCACTAAACCCTATAAATATTGATGTAAATGTCATCACTCTGTTGCATAACACTGAACACAGAGGTGAGGCTTTTGATGCTTTTTTCTCTCCTCCTAATGGCAACTTCTCACAACATTCTCATCACTCCCACTGAGCCGAGAGAGGAAAACGTAATAAATCACAGAGAAGACTCCAGCTGTTTAGAGATGGCTCTTTAGATTTCAGCACTATGGGGCTGGTGTTCTTTTGAGTTACTGAACATCACTTTTTAATGTTTAAATTATTCTTGTGTAACCATTTACAATATAACATGTGTCAGTCACCTGAAGCCACATCAGTCTCTTAACAACTTATTTAGATGACTTTTGGAATTATTTGAAAAGGAAAAAAGTGCTTAATTGATAACTATTCACTCTCTAATTGTAAATAAAATCTTTATATATTTAGAAATGTTTACTGTGCGGTAATACACAGGTAGAGTTCAGTTGAACACATATTATCTGCATATTATAATTTCTTTAGTTTTGATTTTTTCAGTTTGATTCAGAGAACATTTAAATAAGTAAATAAATCAGTTCTCTTTATTTAAATAAGTAAATAAATCATTTTAATCTTGTGAAAAGACTGAATAAATTGAGCAAAAATAAATGAATATTTATGAATTAAAATATTTAAATATATTAGAGAAACAATCACTGGTGTGTGAATGCTTTCGGGGGCAGTTATAAAATTAAGACCATTTCAATTCTTTTGTTTTTTATTGGACTTTCATTGTCTCAAAGCAGCTTTACAAAAGTATAGAAATATAATAAAATATTTTTTTATTGTTTTTATTTAAATTAAGTTACTATTTAATTCTAATTTTTATCCCTAATGAGCAAGCCTGAGGCTATGGTGGCAAGGAAAAGTGATGGTTCCTGAGATGAGAAACCTTGAAAGAAACCAGACTCAGAAGGGAACCTCATCCATATTTGGGTGACCACATTTTAAGTTGTATATATTGTTGAAAAGGAAAGTCTTTGATTCAATTAAATAACAAGTGCATAACTTGTCTAAGTGAAGATTTATCTTTGCAGAACAAAGCCTGCATTTGGCAGCAGGACCTTCACACTTCACACTAATTAACCCTCAAGTCAGGGCTCATTCCCCAAACGGCTTTCACGAATGTTAGAGAAAATCTAAATCTAGTCTCAAATACATCTACGGTATCCTCTGTCATTATGAAGCTACATTGTCATCGGGTGGTCCGTATCTGAGATAAGTTCATAAAAAAATTGCATAAGAATTTCCAAATCTAGTTATTTGTGCATGGCAAGCGATGACCTGAGACTAAATTTCAGTATCTCTGTGACTTAGAAATGTTAAACAAACCATTACAAATGGCCCAAATTTTATGGGACTAAAATTGAACTTGAGGAAACATAGATGTGCAAAGTGTCCTTGAACTGGTCTCCATAGAAACTAGAGAAGAAATCATGCCATGATTCAACATAAACCACTACAGAAAGGGTAAAAAATGCACAAGCAGTGAGGACCATATGGTTTTTTTCTTTTGCTAAGCTTTATTTAACCTGCATTCTTCCATCAAGCCTTTCTAAATATCACGCTACATTCAGACCCTCCGATCGAGAGAGAAAAAAAAACGCTTCCAACAGTCATTCTTGGAATTCTATGGAAAACAAAAAACACATCCCTCTTTATCAAAACATGGAACGTGAAGCATGAGCGTGTTCAGTTAAGGTGGATTTGCAGCATGTTGGGTAATAATTCTAAGAGCAGAAGAGAATTATTAGACAAAAACATAATCTCTTGCAGCAACAAGATAAATCCCCCAGAGTTACATTAGCACCTATGATGTTATAATAACACCTTCGTGTTGATGAAGGTCCAGCTGGACACACGCAGTATCGGTTCGTTCAGCTCTGGGGATGTTCTTGTATATGTGCGTGTTAAATAAAAGTGTGAATTTTCACCATGCATGAAACACCAGATAAAGTCCAGCTTGAATGTTGCACAGTAACAGTGGGTTCGTCTGTGCCGCACTTTATACAGTGGCTTCATTCTGGTAAATGCTTCCCAGAGGCCAAAAATATGAATTTCTTCCTATTTTAGTGGTCCCCATGTTTAGCCTTGAATTTCTTTGAATGTCATGTCACACTCCACAATTGTAGATAATATCTGATATAGAAAAGCTACAAATTCTTCAATTCTTGAGTGTTTACTTTCAGAAGTAATTTTGTTTTAACCTTTCTTACTAAGGACAATATATTCATAGTTAAGTTAAAAAAATACATAATTTATTATTATTAAAATATTCTAAAAATTATTATTAAATATTCTTAAATATTATTTTATTTTCCACACAAATTTTTATATATTTGAGGTAAACAGTCAAATCAAACCCTTTTCCCCAAGTGCGTGTTTATATAGATATCTAAAATTTGAAGCCGTTGTCTTCAACCACTAAAATTCTGTGTAAGATTATCTGTTAGATTAACAGTGTCCTGACTTGTTTTACATCAGATTTTCGGCCATAAAATAATTCGTCTATAGATTGAAATCGTCCGCTAAGCCGATTTCCACGTACTGGTTAAAAAGGGTTAAAGTTGGTCAAATGTATTGGATGTTTATATGTCAAGGAAGCATTGTCCTTTCACTGTATATGTGTGACGTATTGTTAATCGCTATACACTCGCCATCCACTTTATTAGGAACATCTGTTCACCTGCACATTCATGCAATTATCTGGCAGCACCTCATTGTTTAAAATCTTTCAGATACACGTCAAAAACTTCAGGTAATGTTCACATCGAACATCAGAATGGGAGAAAGGGTGTTAACTCTGTACCTAACCATTGCATGGTTGTCGGTGCCAGATGCGCTGGTTTGAGTATTTCAGAAACTGCTGAGTTCCTGAGATTTTCACACAACAAAGTCACTAGAGTTCACAAAGAATGGTGAGAAAAGAAATGTGTATGGAATTTCTGCAGGCTGAGGAACCTTGTTAAAGGGAGAGATCAGATGAGAAGGACCAGAATGAATGAGCTGACAAACTCAAATAATCACTCTCAACCCCAAGAGGAAATGCTTTTTGTGTGTTTTGATACTTTTCTTCTCATCTTGGTTATAAAGAGTCACAGGATTATAAGTCACAGGATTGGACTTGAGATCACGGAGTTTTCTTAAGACTGATGGCAAGACTTTCAGTATCAGAACTGAAATGCAGCACCTTTTTTTTAATTATTATTATTTTTTATATATAAATAAATTGAGTATTCCTACTTAGTATCCGTAATTATATAGCCCTTTTTTTTTTACTCAATGGAGTATTACGAGTACTGTAGTTAACACATTCCATCTTATTTATATCAATAGCACCCATGCAAAGTGCTAATTCGCTCAGCGGGAGTGTTTAGACTTTATCTGCGCTTAATCTGAACCCTAATTTTTTTGTATATTCATGCACATTGTTTCTGTCTGGCTGGTTTAGTGGACTGAAATGCGATTAAACAGCAGGGAAAACATCCAAGGAACACTAAATGAGGAGAAAATGTATAGAGAGTATATGTGCCCTTTGGGGTAAAAATAAATTAGCCAAGGCTTCTTTTTTTAAGTCAGTTCCATATGCTGAGCGTTGAGCAAAATAGGCAAAGCAAAAGGTATTTTTGCTTGAAATTTTGTACTTTTTTCTATTTTTTAATACAACTTTTCACACACATCGGTGTTTTCCGTTCAGATTTAATGGCTTCTTACAGACAGACTGTCAACAAGCCGTATTGACATTAAGTGGCTTCTACCTTGGAATGATCTGCCACAATTTCTCTAAGAAACAAGGCTCAGGTATTTTTCCTACACTTGATGTTCCCACTTTATATACAGCTCACATATTTATACATTTTTACAACCCCTGCTTTACTAATAGAGAATAAATGAATTTTTTTAATTCAATTTTATTTGTATTGTACTTTTTTTTGCGAAAGTCTCAAAGCAGCTTTTCAGAACATAAGAAATATAGTACAAAAAAGTTTATTATACAAAGAGTAATATAATACAAAGATTCCAGATTAACATTAGACTTGTATTTAAATACGTTTGTATTTATCCCTAATGAACAAGTCTGAGGTGACTGAGGTGACCGTGGTGAGGGAAAAACTCGCTTAGATGGAAGAGAAAGAAACCTTGAGAGGAACCAGACTCAAAAGGGAACCTCATCCTCATTTGGGTGACACTGGAGGATGTGATTATAAATTATTCTAAACATGAGAGAGTGTTATTATGAATAATGTCATTTCTACAGTCAGATACAGACTGACAGTTGTGTATTGATCAGGAGGTTGTTGTCCTAAGAGACTACATTGATGTGGCATCTTCTCACAAGGCATTGAGGCAACAGCTTCAGATGTGCTACAGAGAGACCCTCCCTCTTTTCTGCCACTTCTCTACTGTCCTGCTTTCCCTTTTCTACTTTGCTGAACTACTTTTGTTACTTTTTGTGGTACTCCTTTACACTGCAGCTCAATCCTTGCTGCAAGTGGTGGCTCAAATTAGAAGCGGTGACCCCAGGACCACCAAGCTGTTGTTGATGTTGTTCTCGTTCTTGTTGTTGTTCTTCCTCCTCTTCCTCCTCTGCACCCTACGATTATGCTCATCATTCAGCATTTTCCTGAATGTCAATGTCTATATTTTTTACTCTACACTTTACTTTCACTTAGATGCCATGCTGCATTTCTTTGCACACGCATTTGTGGTCAGTCCAAAGACATTTAATTTAAACTAAAGGTTCCGAAACAGAGATTTACAAGCTTAATAGACTGTATTATTGTTAAAGGGGAAACAGATTTTGTATCTGGGAGGTTTTTATTATCTTAATGGAATTTCATTTCGCTGTACTTTTCTTTAGAGAGAGAAAAATGTTTTTTTAAAATTGTTTTTTTCTCTCTCAAGGCATTACTGATGAAAAGGTTTGCTAGACCATGAAAGAAAGGGTCATGAATGATGCGTGCTTACCAAAGCTATCTTTAATCAATTTAGGACTGGAAATGATGTAAATGCGGACATTCATTGCATGACATGACCCTTTCCTTTGGTCATCTTCCACTGATCAGTCCAGACCTGCTGCATACTGAATAGAAACCCAGCTAAGCGCAGACTGTGTTCTGCTGTTGAACATTTTCTTTGATGTGCTCAGGCTAATGGATCATTCAAAATTCACAGCGTGAGTTTGTTATTTGGAGCTTTATGAAAAGACTTGAGAGTCTCTGAGAACGCCTCCGAGATGCATTAGGCAACTTGTGTCAGAGTAGCCAGTCGCAGTAACAAAAAAACCCCTGCTCATTTTCATACATACACACACACACACACACACACACACACACACACACACACACACACACACAGGAGAGGGGATGCTCATTTACAGCACACATAGAGAGAGAGAGGGAGAGAGAGAGGGAGAGAGAGTTGTTGCTTTGAACAGACACACACAAGCATTACACCCACACAGCTAATGTTCAGGTAGAGCATTAGCCTCTTCTCTTTTTTAGACACCAAACCGAGACAGAGATCAGGACTCGGATTAGCAGCTCATCAACAAAAGCGCACAATGAACCCCCCCCCCCCCCCCCCCCCCCCCCCCCCCCATTTCTCTGGAAAGCCACATCCTCATGTTCACTGTAGAGAAAATTTGTTCTAATTTCAGTATTATGGTTTTGTGTGAGCGAGAGAGAGAAAGAGTCAACAATCAATTCTTTATTTCAACTCCTTTTTTGAAAAATACCCTTGTGTTTTGGGCTGTAATGAAAGAAGCAAACTCTTCTAAAAGGAAACACAGACCAGTGCCCAAAAGATGTATCATTACTATACCATTTCAAATAATCCTCATAGACCTATAGATTTCTTTATAATTTTGATGAACTGGAAATTATACACCGTTGTATTTTTGTTTTGAGGTACAAAATGACTCTCTATTGAAATTCTCGTTCGTAATTTGTAAATGAATGAAACAGATGTGAGCTCATGGATCTGCCCAGGCCACTTTGCAGCCATGAAAAGGAAGTAAGTACTTGAGTGAGGAATGGAGAGCATACAAAGATGTGCTCATTGTTTTTTTTTTTTTTGTTGTTGTTATTTTTTCCCTCTTTTGATTTAAATGAATCATTTTTAAACAAAGGAACCTCAATAGGACATCGCACTGTATAATATGCATCCTCAAGGTAAAACATCATAATGAAATCTTTTGTTCATTTGTTTCTTCTGATCCTTGAGCGCTCTGCTAAGACTACGGGCTTGTTATTGTTCAGCAAGTGAAATAATAATAGTAATAATAATAATAATAAACTCTTTTCTAATATATGGTTTTCATAAGCCTTTTATTTTTATGCTTTTAGCGCCCATCTACTTTTGGCAGCAGACTGAAGAAGACGTCACGGTGTGCATCCGTTTGCCTGAGGACACAACGAAAGATGACATCTGCTTCAAGCTGTTGGTGGACAACGTGTGTGTGGGTGTGAAAGACTATGCACCTCTGCTGCAGGGTCAGCTTTTTGCCCCCGTGGACCCTGAGGCCAGTGTTTGGACCATCAAAGATGACAAAAGGTGGGAAATTCTAGGAGCTAATTTTTCCAAAGCTGCCTTGTTAGATTAAATCAGATTACACTATCCAATACTATACACAAGGAAGAAAACCTTACATTTACATTTCTGGCATTTGGCAGACGTCCTTATCCAGAACGACATATAAAATTGCTTTCAAGTCTTTATCAATGAATACATTGACACTGGCTAACAAGGTTACAGACTTAGGACACAATCAACCTAAAACTCAGTTCGGGGCTTTCTTTCTTTTTTTTTTTAAACATACACATTGAACAAACAGGGCAGAAAGTGTAAAGTTGAAATATTTTATTGTAAAACTCCACTGTTCCTGTTTCCCCTTACATTTATTCTCTCACCAGTCTCTCTATCTCTACTATAGTTAATAAGACAAAAATGTAGCTCGCCACATTAAATGTTCATGTGTTGGCAAATTTTTTGATTTCTCTAAAGATCTCACAGTGGAGACTCCTTTAAACAATGCTAACTAAGCATCTCTGCAAATATATACAAACTCAAAAACTTCTTTGTTACAGATATGAGAGAATATTATATGGAAGATTTTATTTATTTATTTTAAATAATAAATGACCGAAACAACATCCCGAGTCCAAAGTTACTCTTGATGGGTTTTCCATAACTCACATATCTGTGGATAAAGTCTAAAATGGCCAAAACATCCTCCAAAACGAAGCTATACATTTGTATATGCTTCTGGAACAAGCGAAAACTTCAGACTTTTACTCTATTGGACCCAAAACTTTTGAAGATTTGTTCATGAAAATATGAATTAAGTTTAAATTGAAAACACGGGTATAATAATAAATGAGAAAATAAGGTAAAATGATTAAAACACACTGAGGAAATGTACGGTAAATGATCACGACCTTTTCGAATCAGTCAGGCTGTTTGTGGCTTCAGTCTATAGAAGAGTGAAGATAAAGTGTATTCGTTCTTATGTGTCTGTTGTTGTGTGTGTGTGTGTGTGTGTGTGTGTGTGTGTGTGTGTGTGTGTGTGTGTGTGTGTGTATACCCAGTTTGGAAGTACATCTGCAGAAGCGGAGTGAGGGGCCGCTCTGGTCCGAGCTGGTTTTGGGTGATAAGAGAGGACAGTATATTGTGGACGAGGAACAGGCTGCACAGCTCCATCAGAGTCTCACTTACCTTACTGCTGAAGAGCTGGTCCGTCTTCTTCTCTTTCACTCATTATCCAAACTACGACTTTTATTTCGCTACCTCCTCCTTATATATGTTCACTTTCATGCTCTGTGTATTCTTTTATTTGCATATTCTCATTTTTTTTCTTTATATATTCACACCCTTCTTCTTCCTCTTATATTCCACACTGTCTTTTCAGAATGCTAACCCGGACAAAGATAAGCCTCCGTGTAACGCTCAGGAACTGGAGGACTGTGATGTCTTTCCTGACGACAATTCAACATTAATGCGGTTTGATGGTGCCACCTTGAAACCCACCCATGTGGTGAGTCAGTACATGGACTTCACACACAATTGATCAATACGCTGAGCGTTCATCTGAAGCACTCAGTATAAAAGCTCAGTGAAAACAACAGTAAGAAAAACTGATTAAAAAACGAATCCATGGTTTCAAAAGTTTTAACAAAACAAACACTGTCTTGCGTCATTGGTTACGAAAGCGTTCCTTATTCTCCAATAATGCACACGATGGGCACGAATCCAGTCTCAAGAGGGACCTTTAGAACTGCAAATCTCAGGTAATATTAACTCTAGTAGTCTCAAGGATACACTTAATAAATCTGAGGGTTTTTCCGCTTTGTCTGGCTACAGAACCACAGAATATTTTTCTTTTGTTTAAACAAGTGCAAAAAGCAGATGCAATACTTCATCCTCAAATTAACTAGATTATAGATACTAGCAAGATTATAGAAGCTAGCAAGCAAAGAATTTATATTATAGTGTTAACTATCTCTTAGAAGTAGCTATATTGGTATTAACATTCAGCACCACAAAAAAAAAACATTTACAACACAATTGTTGAATTCTCAAATCTGATCTGGTTAATTAAGAATCCTTAGCAGCAGATCTGACTGTATGCCACACGTTATTCGAAATCATAGGTTTATATTAATGCACTCCTTCTCCTTATTGTTTCTATAGGAACAGCTCATTCACAGGACTAAATCTATGTTCACACAAGCCGTCACTATGTGGGTGGTGGAAATAACGTTCCAAATCAGTTTTCTGTTTTATGTCAGCTTTGTAAAAACTAGATTTACTGCTATGGAAGGACAGAAGAAGAACTCTGCACTTTCAGTTGTTTTTGCCTTTTTCTTTGTGGACCGGTAATATGACCAAATCTATCTTACTAACTTGGAGGTTGGAAAACGTGAGGGAGCTTTAGTTTCTTCTTTTTTCTCTCTCTCTCTGCTTTAAAGTGTATGTTTTATTGCATAATGCACTTGTGCAATTATTAACAAGTTGCCGTAGAATTTGTGAAAGTGAAATAAAACTTCAGGGTTATTGGGAAAAATTCAATCTGGGCCGCTGTCAGTAAGTCTGCTTCATGGTGAGCTGCATCAGACCTCCTAGATGTTAAAGTATTTTAGTTTATCCTCACTTTATATATACAGTATACTGTACATATGAGCAAATAAGTGCATTTTAACAAATCTCTTGACAATTTGGGGAAAAAAACATGCAAAACTCAACATAGACGGTAACCTTTCTAAATTCAAATCCCCTTAATAATTTAATTCAATTGCATGTGTGTGTAGTGAGTCCAGACGTGAGAGTAAATATGGGACAGACCCTAACAACTCTATTAGGGATTAGCCTTCTATAACTGACCCATTTGCATTGTACAGGGAAAGCGTTTGCTTTTACATGTGTTTGTTCTGCCATCTGTCCAAGTAGCATGTCAATAATGAAGATTAATAAAATGACTCTCCATAAAAATCATGTGGAGATGCTGTGACAAATTATTGAGTGTTAATGTCAGAGATTTTTATTATTATTACAAATCCTTCCCCAGCTCAAGGCACATGACGTCATTGGCAACATCACAGCAATTTGTGCTTTAGTGCCCTTTCCATATAGCAGCAGTTGTGATAAACAAAGGATTGCAGTGATTTTTTACAAAGAGATGCATTCGGATTTTTAACTGCTATGACTTATCTATACTTAAAACCCAATCATTCTCATTACATAAACTCCAACTGCATCGGTAATGTAATGTACATAAAGTACATAGAGGCTCTGATTTACTAACATCTCAAATAATTACTAATACTAATTATCATGCACAGTCAGATAAGTTGTGCAAACCATTAACAGGCATGTTGTGGGTGATTAAAATAAAGAATTACATGATTGATGTGGCATGTAAATCTGACAAGAAGCTTTCATGCTTAGTTAATTGCATAGCGGGTGCAACGTGACTCACTGCAAAAACGCCCTGTTTTGCACGTTCATTAAATCACAAAACTGACACTACATGCCGTGTTGCTTTTTGATGGATGCAGTCCTCTGTAGAAGCTGTTAGTAAATCAGCTGGCATGTTTTATGAGTCTTTTCACACTCACAATTTGTACAAGTGTTTATATTTGTGACTCAGGGTAAGAAAGTTCTAGATCCCAGGAAGGTTTTAGTAATGTTTTGTTTAAGGCTCTGGCTAATTTCCCAAACCCAGTGGTTTCATTGAAGGACTTTTTTCTCTTTGAGTTACGAAACTTTAATTTAACATTAAAAGTCTTATTAGTTTTCCTTCCTGAAGTGAGTTTCAAGGACATGTGCTTACGCGGATGGAAAACAGTAGGACACGTTGTGGCTGAAAGCTGCTTCTGGTTCACATATTAATCTACTTCTGATCTACAATCCTGGATACTGCATGTATAGAAATGATGTAAAATGTCTTGGAGTGTAAAATAAATCAATAAATGTGGTTCAATTTCTGTGTACAGAACAATGTTGAATTCTCAATTCTGATTGGCCAGAAGGTACAGTATTGTTTTTCTATAACAGCTACTCTGAAGGCAGTTCCAAGGCAAATCACAGGTTTACATAAGGGCTTACTATAGAAATGGGAGCATATTAAAATAACACTTCCAGTATTTGCCTCAAGAGGGTTGTTATGCAGATGTGCCATTCAATAAAAGAATAAACGTATGACATACATCTCTTCAATGTAATCGTTTGCCGATTGCTGCGATATTAGTGGGTCTAAATGCCTTGGGGTGAGCTTTTAAAGTTGAAAAAAAAAGTCAGCATGCATCACAGTTTCCCATCACTGATTATTTTCCCACAGCATAGTAGTATTCGATGCAGTCGTTTTTTTTGTGTGCAAGATCATCATATGCTAGAGTATTTTTGTTAGCAATGTTGGCACATCTACTGTATGAAAGATTTTCATTAAGCACGTTTCTTTAAAATTAACCTGTTAATTTCTTGCAATTTCTTGATAAGTATACAAATTAGTCTTCAGCAGTCTACAGCTGTACTTCCAATAAAGACAAAGTGCTTAATACTTAAATACTTAATCGTACACTTTACAAATTATTTATGTGTAGGTGTACGTACTGTTCAAATCAGGTTTTTTTTATTGCTAACGAAATATTGAACCCTGTATGTGCCCATGTCCATCAGAGCCCCTTTTTTATGAATTCCTTGAGGAAGAACTACTTATTTCTTCCTTTTGTTTGCCTTTTCTCTGTGCCGAAAGCTTCCCTCCAGATATTAAATTGTGCGCTTTGAGGTGTGATGGAAACATGCTGACCTTTTCATGAGTGCACTCGCTGTTATCATTCAGCTTTAAAAACGTTATTTGTGGCACCAGAGAAGCTGCCCCTGGGGCTTTTCCTGGAGCACTCTGATTGTACATTTGTATCCCTCAGCAGAGTGCAGGAACAGAGCTGAACGGTCTTCAGGTTCTCCAATTGAACTCATGAGAGTGTAACAGTGTGTCACCTTTATGATTCACACCTGGCCTCTTGAATGGAGTTAAGACAGCTCGTAGTTAAGTAAAAGGCTTTGATATTTAACTTCAGTCCTTGGGAAACTTGGTATTTCAAGTTTCTTCCCTGCTTTTTGATAAAGGTGAAGGATGTTTCATTACACCCTGATTGCGTGTGTATTAGCAAGAGGAACGACTTGTCCTCTTTCTTTTAATGCGCTTCTAGTGAAGTGTTTGGGATATTACTGAGGACAGAACAATCTGAGTTTATGAAGGAAGATGGTGGCATGTAGATTATAACGTTGCTGTTTCATAACTACTTATTAACAGACACTCAAAGTTTAGAAGGAACCAATGGAAATAATGCTTAAAGGCTTTTTATTTATAAAGAGAGAGGTTTTATTATTTGCCCTATTGTTCTTTAGAAATCGGAACTGACGCCATGGATACTGGCTTTCAGAAGAGTCGGTCGCATCCACACCTTCATCTGATCTCCATAATTAAACCATGGAGTGGATCTGCCCTTCTGTTCTCATTTATATCACAGGCTGAGCATAGATTTCTGTGCTGGCTACATTTTATCAGTTATTATCTACATTTCTACTTGATTATTACATCCAAACTTATTAAAAGCTTGAATGTTGACCACAAAAGTGCAATAAGATGTCATGTCACATCACACAAGTGTCTATAAACTGATTGGTACGTTAGCCAAGGAAAACCTTTAACCATTTGAGAATTTCAACTATCTATATTTTTCTACACTGCAGTGAAATATGGTTCTCTGTCGCTTTTATCACGTCGGCTTCTAGAAGAATCCGTGTCTAGAAGGGCATATTGAAAGTTGAATCTGAATTCATGAAGCTCCTGTTTATTTCTTGTGGCAAAGAACAAAGCAACTTGATGAGATCATAAGGACTTTTAAGCTAATTTAGAGAGCAGACAAAATAAAAACATATCCAATGAAAAAGGTTTAAAGGTTAAAAGCAGACTAAATAAAAACATTATATAAATAAAAAAGGTTTAAAGGTTAAAGGCAGACTAAATAAAAACATGATTTTAGTGAGTTAGTTTTATATATTTTATAAAAAGATGTCAAAACATATAACATTTATATTTTCACATATATATTTTATATAGTTTATACCTTTTATTTATCTATGAAATGTACCCTAAATTACACATTAATGCTGATTACGGCAAACTTCTGGAAGTTCTTGTGCCTTTTTCATTTTATACGACAACAACAGATATGCAGTTTCATCATAAACATGGAACCTGAAACTTTAACTGTACTGGAACTGTACTAAGGCAATATTATCATCTGGATGAATTTCAATCAAATGTATACTGAAGTAGATTCTTAAATGATGCTGAAATGATTCTAAAATTCTTGTCTTTGTTTCATTAGGTGAACCTCGGTAGCCACCAGTACCTTTTTACTGTAGAAATAAATCCAACTGAAATGCCAGCTTTCTGTCTCCGGCACGACGTTGACGCCTTGCTGTGGCAGCCGCGTCCCGAGCAGCCAGATGCTTTGTGGGAACACATCGCCACTTTCAACGCACTGGGTTAGTCCCATCATGAACCTTCTTTAATCTTCTAGAACTCTATTAGCTGCTTTTGGACTGGATGTTTTCCATGATAGAGGTGATATTTCTGCCCCTCTGACTACATTAGCTAATATGTTTCTTAAAATAAAAGACATCTTTAATGCAGATAAATTGTCTTTTACCACAGCCTGTCTGTAGGCTTCAGATAAATAACTTTTTTACGTTAATAAAAAATCTATATCACTTTTTAAAAAATAGACACGAAACACACACACACACACACACACACACACACACACACACACACACACACACAATCCCTGTGCTGACATCCAATATTACAGGGTATTTGATCCCTCAGAAGCCAAAGATAACTCTCCTCCCTGAAAATCCTCTGTTGACATCCCCTGCACATCAAACAGCAGTGTTTGCTGAAGCAATAGGCAGCCTGACTGTCCTGCTCTTCCTAGGTGTGCCAGCAACATTTCCCAGAATATGCTGCAGTTAAAGATGTTCAACAGCGTTGCTATGACGTCTGAGCTTTACAGACATGTATTAATCACTAGTATGTAACTACGCTTCACCTTATATAATCCTGAAATCGCCCAAAAGTACTGATACTAAGTTGATCTGATGTCTATTAAGTTGTCCTCATTGCAGGAATTTTAGTACTTGTGGGTTGTGAACAGTGAAAGCTGGCACGTGCCTGTTGGCTTCAGCATGGACCCTTCTGTGAGATTTGGATAACAGCGTGAAGCTCACGCATCATTAATACATCCTATTTTTATCTAATTTGGACCAATCTACATTTTAGAAACTTATTAATGGTCTCAGCAAATCAGTTCTGCTGCATGCGGGCATGTGTGAGTGTGTGTGTGAGTGTGAGTGTGCACGAGCGTGGGAGTGTGCATGTACGTGTGTTCTTTCTTTTGGTTTTCATTGTTCCCGTAATAGGCTCTGACCACAATAAAGCAGTTAATAAAACAAGATGAATAAATTAACTTTTACACCCTTTGCTTTTATAACTGCCTCCAACCTCTTTTTGTCATCTTTTAGGTTCCTGTCACCACATTCATTCTGATGTCTCTATTCTAACTCTTATAAAGATTTTTTTTCAGGTCAGATCTGGACACTGGAGATTTTTTTTTGATCTTTTAGAACACTAGTACAGTTTCTTTATTGTTCTATTTCAAAAGCCATTGTAACATGTGTATGCAGTAGTGTTTGCAGTATAATAACACGGTATTGCAAGGAGAAACAAGTAGCATTTTTGTGGTCTCTTGTCTATGTCTGTCACAAATAAGTCTTCAGGATGGGGACGATTATGTTATTAACAGTAATTAGTTTTAAGCATCAGCTTCAGGCTTGTTGCGAATCACCATGGTTAAGCTCACTAAATTACACTCTAATTGCGCGCATAATTTACTCGTGTGTTTTCAGCCACTCTCATCATAACTCCTTTTTTCTGCTTTGTCTTAGGTTATGTGCAGGCTTCGAAGAGGGATAAAAAGTTTGCGACATGCGCTCCCAATTTCTCATATGCGGCTCTTGCAGAGTGCGTTAGGCGAGTTTTCATCTACCGGCAGCCGGCAGCCGTGGACACGGTTCTCTTCAATCGCAAACAAGGCCGCCAGATTGGCCAGATTGCCAAGCAACAGGTAGCCAGTCTGGAGTCTAACGATCCTGTGCTGGGCTTCAGGGCTACTAATGAAAGACTGTTTATTCTAACATGCAAAAATATGTTCATCCTCAAGGTGAATAACTGAAGAAATGGCTGTATGAGATATGGGGGTGAATGAATCAAGTGTACCTGTTTTCCACTTAAGTTCAATAAGCAAATGGTGTCTAAATATTGTGTGCTACTGGAGCTGCTTGTTAGCTAATGAAATAGATATTAATTAACATCCTGCAAGTGTCCTACATCATTTATAAGCTGATGCTTTTACACAGATTGATCCATGATCAGTAATTCAGTGTTTATGTTCACTACATTGGGATGATGATTTATTAGCAAAATGTTCAAATTGGTTAAAAACAAAGTGATGTGCTTTTATTTGTTCATACATTACACGGTTAGCAGAATCACACAGTGCCCAGAAACGGACTGCCAACTGGTGGGTTGTGGTCTTGATGCAGAGAAAAAGGTTTTTCAATGAATCAAAAAACACTGAATGACTGGATGACAAAATTAGCTGTTGCTTAGCAACTCCAGTTTCAAACATTATGATTGTGGCATGTTGTTCACACACACATAAACACATATCATTCATTACCTCATTTAAAGGGAACAGATAAGTATGTGCTTATTCTGTGCTCTGGATGTCTCATCTGTTTACAGTCTTGTTATTTGCTCTCAAGACTTTTGTGAGCAAGGAATTTTACCCCTGATCGACAAAGTTTTAGGAGGTAGTTATACTAGGTAGTTTGCATAGTTGTTGCTAATTATATTTTTATAGTAAAATTCTTGTTAGTGACATTAGCCTAATAACTCCAGTGCAAAATTTAGGCACCATATGTAAGCTAGTAAGCTGAATTGGCATAAGTAGTGGACTTGACATGTACCCAAGCCATTCCTTTAAATTTGTTTTACTCCGGTCTTTTTCCAGTCGACCGTCTGTGGTCATTTTTACTCAAGGATGATGATCTGTATGTGTGTCATTTTGTAAAAATAAATAAATAAATAAATAAATTGAATTAAATCTGCTCCTATTGGAATGAAGTGAAAGAGAAAAATGCCATTTCTGTTAGCACCTCAACCAACCGTAAGAGTTTCTGTAACCTGTCGCAAAGGTCGAATTGCTCATCTGTGTGTACCGTAATGACATAGTGAACACCTGGGGTTAAGCTGCACTTTAAAATGGAACAGCAAATGTCTCAAAGTCAGACTGGCAGGCATGGTAAGATGTTCGAGCTGGATCGCTCTCATTATGCACAGGAGAGTGCTGTTTGACTCAGCTGAAATCAAATTAACCTTTGCTATATGGGTGTTCCATTTGTCACACTGTAATGTGTGATGGAAGATTTAACAGATTTCTAGGGATTGCGTCACCTGCTGTCAGCTCCAGCTCCGTAACAGAGATTGCGCTACACCTGTTCACTCGGTTCAGGCAGCGGATTATGTGTTTTCTTTTGATGACAAACGGTCTAAAATCAGTAGGATTTGTATTAGTTATTTAATTTAAAAAAAAAATTCAAATATCAACCTGTGAGCATTAAAAAAAAACTTATATTGTGCACATTTATTTCTGATTTTGTAATCTTGATGATATTTCCTGTTGTACATTATTTAATACATTTTATTTAGTACACAGACACACAATATATATATATAAATATAAAATATATATATATATTTTTTTACATTTACGCCCATTGGCAGAGGTCTTTTTCCTCAGCAACCTAGACACTACAAATCACTTCTGTATCAATTATTACATCCAGATCCTAGTTCACAAGGACATGAACTAAGACCATAGCAAGTAGAGATAACACATGGATAACAAGGTTGGTTGATATTATTTATCCCCTTCAGGCGAGCCAGGAAATAAATAATAAACACTTTCTTAAGCAGGAAAGAAATAATAAACCCTTTCTTAAGCAGGAAAGAAATAATAAACCCTTTCTTAAGCATGCAAAGCCTGAAAGTAAGTACACATGCAGCATAGTGTAAGAACGGGAAGAAACTTAGTTATAAGACTCCAAAGAGCATTTCCACCTAAACAAAACACAATTCCAACACCAAGTGGCTTTGTGACCAAAACCAACAGAACTAGAAGCAAAAACTCTGACCTTCTGACATCTAAGCACAAGAATTGTTCAAGTACACCTTGTAGTTTTTGAGATGTACTCATTTTAATTTGATCATGTAGTTTTTAAGCAAGAGGCTTAAAAATAGTGTTTTTATGTGCTAGTTTTAGTACTAGGTAGGTCTTTATTCATCGTTTGAAGACCGTCAGTGACTTAGCTGTTTGGACGTCTTTGCGAAGTCCGTTCTACCACCTTGGAGTCAAAACAGAGAAGAGACTTGATGCATACCTTCCTTGTACCCTGAGAGATGGTGAAACATTGGAGCAAGTGATAGAATTGCTTCTTACCATTTTCTTTCACTGATTGTTGACATGTGTGTTAATGGTTCAGATCTTAGGCTTCTCTCTCTAACATGTATGTAAGCAGTTCAATGCAATCCTGCTACTTTAATCCAGTTTTCAGTTTAGAATGAACCCATTTTAAATTATTGCGATTAGTGTCAAAGTGTCAAGCAGCATTTATATCACACTGGCACTGAATTTAGGAATCTGATTGGCCAGAAGGTGTTTATTGTTTTTTAGAATAGCTGCACTCCACTTGAGACTTCAAGTGCAAATAGGGTTTCGGTCAAAGATGGGCATTCACTGAGAGCTTTACCTGAGATGGAAGAGGTTCACATAGCAAAGTACTTTCAACAGCAATTTTCCTCTTGAACCTCATCTTCCTCTTAAAAACTCACTGGTAAACACATTCCTTGACCTTGGCCATTTAAAAAAAGTAGATACAAACTGCTGGACTAAATAAATAGATAATAGAGTTTATTAAATATACTACAGTATATGACCAAAAGATTGTGTTCACTTCACAAAACCAATCACACCTATGCACTTGTTGAACATCCCAAACCAGATTAATAAACCTTTTGCTGTTAATAATAATAATAATAATAATAATACCTACTCTTCTGGGAAGCCTTTCCACTAGATTTTGATTACTAAGGAGAGGCACTGATGTCTGGCAAGAAGGCCTAGGACTCCGATGGCATTAGAGTTCATCCCAAAGATGTTCAGTATAGTTAAGGCTGACATTCTGTACAGACAGCTCAGTTTTTTCACACCAAACTTGTCAAACTATGCTGTTGTTTTGTGCACAGATTTGGGCCTCTTGGATCCAGTGAAGGGAAATTGTAAATCTGCTGCACATAATGATGTTCTAGACAATTGTGTACTTCCTTTGCGGAAATTTGTAGCATGAGTAAGAAAGAAATGAGATGATGGTAACATACCGTGGTTTATAATTGCTTTAATATAAATGGAATTAGGAGCAAACTTGTTTCTTTCAATGTAACTCTAAACTGGTACTAAAAGTATGTAGGTTATATAATAATAAAAATATGACTACATGATAAATTACTTATACAATAAGAGTAACTGCTCCACTGCTTCATGTTGTGGGGATGTTGTAGCCTAGTGGTTATGGTGTTGGAAAGTTTGAAAAGTTGAAAGGGGCCAATGCTGGGCCCCTGAGCAAGGCCCTTAACCCCAATTGCTTAGTTGTATAAAATGAGATAAAAGTGTAAGTCGCTCTGGATAAGGGTCTGCAAAATGTTGACACTGGGCTGTATCATGCAGATAATTTCAAAATAATAACACTACACAACACTAAGAACCTACAGTTAGTTCAGCATATCTGTTGTTGAAGAAATGAGGCTGCTTGTCTAATCTCTGCATTGACATCAGGACTTTTTGCAATCTAATTTCCTATTCACAGCTGAAAAGGATAATGACTTTGTTATCTTATGCCCTGTGTTTTGCTGAGAAAGCCTTATTTTGTTCATGGGAGATTTAATCACTGGCTGCAGTGATTAGATTGAATTAGTCTAATAACAGTTCTGTAGACAACCCCAATTTAATTCTTTTACCAGCTCTTGGTTTTAGCAGCTGCACCATGATTACTGTATAGCTAAGAAAGAGCATTAGATTATCTGCACATGCATGTCTACTAAGAAGAGCATAAAGGGAAAGATTTTGACCTGTGCTGTTCTGTTCTGTTAAACCATGTCTGAATCTATTTCTAGCTAATCTAGAGCAGATGCTTTTAAGGATTGACTTCGGGACACGTCATGTACACTTTTTCATCCAAGCATGTCTTACCCATTACAGAGTCAATGACACTGGGGGATCCTTGATGGAGATTATCTATTTAAATGCATGAATGTGTTGTTCCAAGTCTCGACTGGGTTTGGAGAGGAGAGTTGACTACATGATCTTTGGACTGTTTTGTATGCATAGAAATTGTGTCATTAACATCTTAATGTGCTTCACTGTAATATCTGTCTTGTGAGGTTAATTACATTCAAGTGTACATCTATGTGGCCTATATTAATATTACAAAATGTGTCATTTTTCTCAGATCATATTCAGTTACTTTCTAATTTGCTAAATGAGGTTAAGCCTCCCATATACACTGAAAAAAATAAGTATGAATTTATTTTTAACTACATATTTTTTTGCATGAGTACATGTACTAATTCATATCATTTCCTTTTTGTTTGAAAGATCACAGATTAGTTTTTGGAATACATTATTTAGACAAACGTATGGGAGCACCTGTAGGACATCGTATTCAAAAACCATAGGCTTTAATAGTTGTAACTGCCTCAACTTATTCTGGGAAGGCTTTCCAAAGATATTGCAGTGTGTCTGAAGTAAATTGGGCCAATTCGGTTAAAACTAGTACATCTTTATAGACCTTGCTTTGTGCAAAGGATGCTTGTTATACTAGAACAGGAATGGCCTTGTGCAAAAGATGGACATTAATTGTCTTTTGTCGTTAACATTACCCTTCCCTGGAACTAACACACTCTTTTAAAACATCCCCAAAACTTTACTTTAAAGTAGCCATCAAATCCATGTGTGTGTATTAGACTGCCGGTGTCCAATTGCTTCAAGCTTTACACCACTTCAGCTGACACTTTCAATTTAATTCGATTCAATTCAATTCAATTCACTCTCACTCACTCTCACTCATTTTCTACCGCTTTATCCAAACTACCTCAGGTCACGGGGAGCCTGTGCCTATCTCAGGCGTCATCGGGCATCAAGGCAGGATACACCCTGGACGGAGTGCCAACCCATCGCAGGGCACACACACACTCTCTCATTCACTCACTCATTCACACACTCATTCACACACTACGGACAATTTTCTAGAGATGCCAATTAACCTACCATGCATGTCTTTGGACTGGGGGAGGAAACCGGAGTACCCGGAGGAAAAGTTTAATATAACGCAAAAGTTCGCGATTAATATTAGACATATTTAAATGTGTATGTATTTATCATGGGGGCATGGTGGCCTAGTGGTTAGCACGTTCGCCTCACACCTCCAGGGTTGGGGTTCGAATCCCACCTCCACCTTGTGTGTGCGGAGTTTGCATGTTCTCCCCGTGCCTCGGGGGTTTGCATGGTAGGTTGATTGGCATCTCTGGAAAATTGTCTGTAGTGTGTGATTGCGTGAGTGAATGAGTGTGTGTGTGCCCTGCGATGGGTTGGCACTCCGTCCAGGGTGTATCCTGCCTTGATGCCCGATGACGCCTGAGATAGGCACAGGCTCCCCGTGACCCGAGGTACATATAGTTGGCATTGTGCATATTGCTTTTAGGCTTGTGTGAAGTTGTTCTGCTATGGAAATCCAATTTATGAAGCTCCTGATGCAGAGTTCTTATGCTGGTGTTGCTTTTAGAGGGTTTTGCAGCTCTGTAATGAGAGTTGCAACAGAGAATCTGTGATTTTTCCATGCCACGTTTTTTCTGAGATGGAAGAAAAATGGGCAAAATTCATTTGCTGTAACCCTCTTAAAATTCACCTTCCTCTGAAATATGTTAAGGGCTAGTAAACCTCTTTAACGATTCCCTGCAAATGGCAATTTAAAATAAAAAAATATTTTTATTAAACTCTCCTGAAATATTTTTCAAGTATCTATAATGAGCAATTAGTGTAATTAAGGAATAAAATTCATATCAAAGCTCCATCAAACTGCTCTGTGTAAATACATAGACACTAATAGCCAACAATAGAGCTAATTACTGTGGGTAGTTTTGTTTAGCACAAGTAGGTATTTAGAACTTCTTCCATTATACTAAGATCCAGATGCTAGTCTGTTGTCTCTAATATGTTCTTTTATTATCTGGCTCGCAGTAGTGTGAAGCTCAGAATTGCAGTCTCAATATCGCATTTTTAGATTTTCTTCCATATGTTCATCCATTAGCTATTTTTCAGTCTGAGAGGTTGATGGTTGGACAGATTTTGTTTTTGAGCTGTTTGTTTTTTGTTGTTCATAGTTGCCTGGTGAACATGAAAATGTGGTAGAAAGGACATTATTTATGTCATATAAGACATTATTTTATTGATATTATTTCCAGTCCGGTGTCACCCAAATGAGGATGAGGTTCCCTTCTGAGTCTGGTTTCTCTCAAGGTTTCTTCCTTATATCATATCAAGGAGTTTTTTCCTTGTCACCGTCACCTCAGGCTTGATCATTAGGGATAAATGTTAGCGATAAATAGTAACTTAATTTTTAATTTAAAAAATTGTATTCTATGTTTCTATACGTTTGTAAAGCTGCTTTAAGACAATATGCAATGTTAATGCAGGTAATTGTATTGAATAAATATATATATTTAAGTTTTTACATGATATTCAGTCTGTCTTTAAATACGATGGAGTTCATGTTACTGAAATCTGTCACCTGCTGCACTACACACACCGACACCGAAATTGGTTGTAACTACAACTATAAAGGCCCAGTGGTCTGGACCGTGGTAGTTTTGGAAGGTTTTGTGTTTTTCTCTCATACACAGCCTCCTTTTTTCAAATTTAATATGAAAACCGTGACTGCCTGATAATATGGTGGCAGAATGTAATCTAGTGAGTGGAAAAAACTTGACGTGACGTACGGCTAAGTATTGTGACTCATACTCAGAATTCGTTCTCTGCATTTAACCCATCCAAAGAGCACACACACAGCAGTGAACACACACACCGTGAACACACACCCGGACAGTGTGAGTAAATATGGTATTACTATAAAAGATATAAATGTTTCACTGTTGTTAACTGCTTACATTTGAATGCCTTTTTTTTTTTTTTACATAATTAGTGATATGATGCAAGAAAGAAAAGGACAAGCTCTAATGCACAGAAAGATATTTTAAATGTGACAAAATATTTAACTCAGATAAATTAATATAAATTAGAGCAATTACTGGGTGAGTGGAAGTATAATGCAAGAGATAAGATATGTAATTGTGGTATATTATTAATTAGGATGATTAATTACAGCTGTAACTATTAAGTGGGGGACATTTATGCAGTGCAGACCTCAGTATATCCTGGTTACAGCTCTGATTTTTCTAATATGATTAACACCCACATGACAGGTAATCATTATATATACATACAGACACATACATATATACAGCTGGCACATTTTATATTTATATATAAATAACATGCTAGTTGGCATTAAGTCATATGTTGTATGATTCTATCCCACACCACCTACGCTTGGCTACCTTCTCAAAAAAAAAAAAAGAAATAGAGAAACATTCAGGGTATCTGGGGGATTTTAAAAATCATTTTTTTTTATTTTGAAAGTTTAGCCAAACTTTTTAAATACTTTTTAAGAGCTGAAAATTAAAAGGGTGAAATGACCGTAAAAAAGCATGAAAAACAGCAGGACTTATTCAGGACTCCCTTCTGAGCCTGGTTCCTTTCAAGGTTTATTCCTCACATCATCTCAGGGAGTGTTTCCTTGCCACCGTCACCGTCCCAGCCTGAACATTAGGGATATATATATATATATATATAGGTTTCTCTACTTCGGTAAAGTCATGTTACTCTGACTGGTGGAGGCAAATGACATTTTACTGTTGTGCAACTGCTATTTTTCTGCAAAAATAATGTGTTTTTCTGTATTAAAATAAAAAGCATACATTTGGGAGAAACCTTGTGCAGTAATTAACCTTGCACAAGCAAAACTAATCAGTGTTTTTTTTAAATTCTATCTATTAGGTGTTTCTTTATCTTGCTCAGGAATTTCTATTTTATTTCTATACTCTCTCAGCACTAGCTTGACTTCACACATATTCTTCTGAGAGATAATTAGTCCCAGAAGCTAGGGAAGATTTATTGTAGAGCCTGTGCTAATAATTAATGTACCTTTGCCTTTTATGTCCTTTAATTCTCTGCTTGTAATACACAATACCCTTCTATTATCACTCATGTTACGCTGCTATGCTTTTCTAAAAAAAAAAAAAAAAAAAAAAAACTAAATGGACTGGAAAATAAATGATCCTGTCTTGTGATAATTCAACCCTTCTTAGCCCTAGTTATCTTCTTTGTGTCACTTTATTACTCTCTCACCGATATCATTAGTCGGTGCATTTTCAGTCTCGTCTTTTATATTCCAGAAAGCTTAGTCTACTACAGCAGTGAAAGCAAAGTGCTAACACTGACTAATGTGCTGTGCTTGTTTACAGCCCTGAGCCCAGATGGCCAAGTCGCACTGTTCTGAGCATGGCGGTGTCTGAATGTTCTTTATCAGTTTTGGATGCCAGATACTTGTATGCTTTACAAATAGCAGTGACTGTAGCTGATGTCAGCATCTTTACTCAATTCATTTCCTTTTTTTTTTTTCTATCATATGAGAGCTGCACGTGACACTGAGCTCTGGTAATGGTAATGCAATTCTATTGAAGTTATAGCATAGCATCATACTGCTAATTACTGTATATTAAACTTGTTTACCACTGTTTTATAGAAAAATGCTGTTATGCCTTTATTTTAAATGATTTTAACTCTATTCCTTCAGTCTGCTTTGGATAGCCTACATAGTGCCAGTCAAATGTTTTTAAATATTTCTCAATTCACTTATACATTTTTTTTTATTTCCATTGAACCAATTTCTTGAAAGAAGATAAAACAGGATGTTAAAAATATTTGTATGGCAGTATTACATCATTTAGTAATTTACAGCAAAATGTGTTCATGACGAGAACATAAAAGCGGACTTGATCATTAGTTCATTTAAGCCTTTGAGACAGAAACAGTTCTAAAAGGTTTTGAAGTCTATATAATAAATCATGAATTGTATGCTCCTGTATATTTTCTTTTAAGCATTAAATTCTGTAATTATTGCTGGGTTCAGATTACTACAAACTTTAGTTTCACTGCCTTTAGTAAATAATGAAGTGAGCAGTTAAACATGACTTTGTGTGCTGTTACAGGGACATCATAAAATACACATGCAGATTCTAGAGAATCCTTACATAAAGTTATGCAGATTAATAATCTGTTCACGTAAAGCATCTGCCCCACCTGTGTAAGCTGTTCTTGTATAAGTTGTTACCATAGAAACAATCATTTGTGACATAAAGCACATTAATATACAGTATCCCTTTGATTAACTACTGTCCATTAATAGAAAATGAATGAAAGGTTCTGTATAGAATACAGCATTTAGCAGTTACTGAAAAACATGCAGCAATGATAATAACTGAGTAAATCTGGATTTCCATAGCATAGTGCTTTTTTCCACATTAATATAAAGCATAAACTTAAATTCCAGATCAGCTATAATATAATAATATAAGATTTATAGCAATATAAGATTTTCCCTTAGGGAATATCAGAACTATAATGTTTTTTATAGGGATTTAATGATTTTAGTCAGTATTATGATTTCAGTTATTATTTTTCAAATCATTTATTATTGATTATTTTATCATAGTCCTATGAATAAAAAATGGTTCTGAATATTAAACAGATGATCTTTCTCCAGTAGATCTGCTGAATCTACCACCCTGAGTGTGATCAGCCTGAACAATGGGTCTCTTTCCACAAAAGTTTATCTAAATGAAAATTCTTTTGTGAATGTCCAGTGTCTAGACATGGAATTCAAAGTATAATTAAAATGAAATTGATCTCTAATCTATTATTTTATTTTATTTATATTCAAGACTGCACATCATACATCATCATCGTTCTAATTTCTGTGTAGTTGTACAATATTCATCGGAATGCTAAACACTTCCTATAAATCATGTGTAAAATGATGGTATGGCCAATATTCTGGTGCACAATCGAATTTCCAGCCCACTGTGACCTACCAGTCAGGGAAAGATTTAATAAGAGTGACAGATTACTCTGAGATAAGAGAAAAGTCCTTTTTAAACAGAAGTGGAGAAGAGAGAATTAAAGTATATAATATGAGAACAGAGCAGGTCGTAATGACAGTGTGATCTGATTTCATCCTAAGAACACCTTAAGAGCTCCAAAGGCATCGTACAGTACAGTATAAGTCACTTTATCTTGTTAATATTACTGAATCTCTGTGTATGACCAAAGTCTCGGTATTTCCAATTACGTCTCAGTAATCCTACTCTCAATTTATTTAATATTTTTTATATTCGCTTTTTTCAGAGTTTACACACAGCCATTTTATTGCAATTATCCATTTAACCAGTCCTGTGGCAGCAGCACAGTTCATACACTCATGCAGATACAAGGTCTTCAGTTGTCACTCTGACCCTGACATGGCTGTTTGTGTCAGATAGGCCAGTTTGAGCATTTTGAATCACGCTAATCTCTTAGGATTTTTCCACCCAGTCGTCCATTTATGGTGAGGTAAACAAATAAGTAATGAGTGCAGTTTTGTGTGCAGAAATACCTTGTAGATGAGACAGGTCAGAAGCGGAATAGCCAGACTGGTTCAAGCAAACAGTTAGGTGACTATCATTTAAATAATCCCACACTAAACCATTTGGCAGAATGTGGGGATGTAGTAGCTCAGTGGCTAAGGCGTTGGGCTATAGCTCAGTAGATTGTGAGATCAAATCCCAGGTCTACCAGGCTGCCGCTGCTGAGCACCTGAGAAAGGATCTTAATGAATAAAATAAAATGAGATAAAAATGTATGTCGCTCTGGATAAGGGCATCTGACAAATGCCGTAAATGGAAAATGTTCATTCTGTGTAAACTCTACAGACTGCAGAAAACCTAATTTAACATTCTAAAGTTTGACGTGAACATTACCCTCACTCACTCACTTTCTACCGCTTATCCGAACTACCTCGGGTCACGGGGAGCCTGTGCCTATCATCGGACATCAAGGCAGGATACACCCTGGACGGAGTGCCAACTCATTGCAGGGCGCGCGCACACACACACAAACACACACACTCACTCACTCACGCAATCACACACTACGGACAATTTGCCAGAGATGCC